>NW_024081840.1:272676-278395 GCF_003009895.1 Hyaena hyaena
TATATATATATATCTCCTATATATATATATATATATCTCCTATATATATATATCTCCTATATATATATATATATCTCCTATATATATATATATATCTCCTATATATATATATATCTCCTATATATATAATATATCTCCTATATATATATATCTCATATATATATACATATATATGTATATATATATTTCCTATTGGTTTTGTTTCTCTGGAGAACCCTACTATACCAGACCATTCACAAGATGAGTTCACTGGTCTGTTCATCACTTACATTTCTATTTTAGAAAAGGGTTCATAATACTGTCTTATCATGAAGGTAGTATGCTTTGGGAACTTCTAACTCTTCTGTATTTTCTTTCAATTGTTTTATTAACTTTATGATATTAATTTGGTTTCACAGGGTCTTCATCATTGATAAAAGAAAAGGTAGACCTATTCCCAGGTCAGTATTTCCCAGAATTCTTATCTAGAAATTTCATGTTTAACCAAGTAACTTTGCAAGTTTATTAAACATTTTTTAAGAATATATCTGTCTTCTAAAACCTGGTTTTTCTTGGGTTGACTCACTATAAAAGTGCTCAGGACAAAGGTTAAAGAGTAAATTCTGGGTTCAAGATGAGTACATGTTCCATATGACCTTTCTGAAACACAGAATTTCCATCATCCCTTCTCTCCTTTTCCCTCACTGCCCTTCACCTTTCCCCTGTGCCCCACCCCACTGGCAACATCACTAACTACCAGAATTTTCCACATTATATAATAGTTAGGGAATAGATATTAAGTGTATTCTAATTTCAATTTCTGATTCAAATTCAATAGTACTAGCTGTCTTACCCATTATGTTGTGAATTAACAAGTAAGTGTAGACCATTGAGAGAAATGATTAATTAGCTGTTTCTGCCATGGGTGAGGCAGAAAGCAGTGGCTGCAAAAGTGATGCGTTTACCATCCCTACTTTAGATTTTTTGACACCCTTTTAAAATACACATGAACAGTGTTGTAGGATAATTTACTGAGACAATAATTTCTGTCTTTTTCCCACTCCTATATTAGAGTCTCAGAAGAAATGCAATTTCAATTTCATTACTGTTACCCAGACCCTTAGAAATAGGAACCTCTAGAAAAGGATTTCCTTTACTTCTAAGGCTTGTTAACAGCTTTGGGTTTCAGAGACAGAAAGAAGTTGTTGGGCACCAAGAATACAACTCCTTTTTAGGCTTTTGATTGGGACTCAAAGCATCTGTGGTTACCAGGTTGGGTAATCCCAGTACACGAGGGATAGAGAGACTGTGCTTCGAGTAAATTTAGAAAAGGGCTCATCCTAGAGAAGAAAGAATAGTTCTTGGGAGACCAGTGCAGATCCTGGAGGATGTTATGATTTTCATGTCGAGTGCACATTCACAAACCCTCGCTCCCAGTGCCAGAGACTAATGAGGACAGAAACCTTTTGGACATCTGTGGAATCCTGGCCTCAAAGACCTAAGACTCTTCACAAAGAAGAGGTCACAAAGCCTGAGGTCGGCACAGAAAACCTGTGTTAAGGCATCTGTGTTTTTCCAGAGCAGCAGTACCTAAAGAATGGTACAGAAGCCACTCTTCCCACAGCATCAGATGATAGGAGGTATATTAAATGACAACCAACACAGTGGATAAAGGACCAGGATCTTCTCCCATTTTTCACACACTTGAATGTTTGCACAACCCTAAAGAAAAGTAGTAATTCCCCCCAACACTAACATGCACACAAGGTTACACTAAAAGTACAGGGCTCAAATCCACGTTCAAGTTGTAAAAAAAAATGTTGTATATTGTTCCCCAAAAATTGCAGATCAAAATCATACCTAATACAGAAGAATTATAAAAGAACAGAAAAATCTAAGATAATTTAAAATAAGGTCAAATTCATTGGCATCACTAAAAATTCCACAAAGCTGGGCAAAGAAGTCAGAGGATCTCATGGGTAAATGAAAAGAATAAAGAATAAGGATGGAGACACTACTCATTTGTCCGAGATCACACAGCTAGTTTAAGAGAGCTAAAATACTATAACAGAAGTCTTCTTTCTGCTCTCTGTGAGCCATGGTGATTCAGTATAAGAAGCATGATTTATGTTATAGTTTTGGAACTATGGAAAGGACTGGAGATCAGGTGGCTGAAAGGGCTCCATGGGGGCTCTGTGCATATTAGGCAGGAGCGAACAGAGAATCATCAGGAATAGGGTGGCACAACCATAATACCCCACAACGTGTGTGACAGGCGAGGCAGTGTGGCAGACTGAGAAACTCTAGATGGGATTTGGAGTCAGGCAGATCTGAATTCTCACTTCTTTGAGAAATGCATGTAGAGGCGCCTGGGTGGCTCAGTGCATTAAGTGTCCGACTTTGGCTCAGGTCATGATCCCGCCATCTGTGGGTTCAAACTCCATGTCAGGCTCTGTGCTGACAGCTCAGAGGCTGGAGCCTGTTTCAGATTCTGTGTCTCCTTCTCTCTCTGCCCCTCCCCTGCTCACACTCAGTCTCTCTCAAAAATAAATATTAAAAAAATTTTTTTAAATAAAAAAGAAATGCATGTAATGTACCAAAGACATGGTAGGTACTGAATCAACGTATTGTGAATAAAGGTGCAGTGAGCCTGATTTAAACCTTAGGAAAGAATCTGCTACAACAGATTAAATTATCACAAGAAGTATCTTGAAATGATTCAGGAAAAGAATTACCTAAAGGTGCTGGTTTCATAGCTTTGACATGGGGTTTGTTTGGTTTGTTTCGAAAGTGGACGCTTTTTAAACTCTTATTTACAGCTTTTGTATTTATGTATCAATATTTGTTATATATTGCAATATTTACTGAATTTCTGTTGACTTTCAAACTTCTGTGAAACCTTGATCTTATCAACTCCAGTTTCATCATGCCCATTATAATTCAAGAACAGATTACTGAAATTTGGCAGGAAATTAACATGTTCCAAATTTTACTGTTCTCCCATCTGCTAGTAAACTCTTGATTTCTATACTTGCAGTCAATATTTTTTCTTTAAAAAAAAACATAAAGGAAAAGAAAGGGGAAATATTATTTGGATATTTTTTTCTTCTTAATGGCTCCCTACCAATCTAAGTTGCTGATTAAACTATCCCCTAAACCTTTTAAATGAGAAAAATCATTTCTTATAAAATTTAAAAATTTTTAGCAAATATTCAATGCATTATTACACACATAAAAGACATAATTGGACTCATACTTAGTTTTATTTAACTTTATTAATTATGAAACTATATATCACAACAGTAGATCAATAATGGATACACACAGATAGGCATCCTAATACATACTTTATAACCCCTTGCAAGTAATTCAGAGAAATACTATAATGGCAAAAAAAAAAAAAAAAAAAAAAGAAGAAGAAGCTTTCCATTTGAATCAGTTTTTCTATTTGACTAGTTTTATTCAGATTATATAAAACAGATTAGAATATGGCTGAATAGTCAGTTTGTTAATTGCTCTCTGAACAAGTTCTAAATGTGTCATTACTATATAAATAATGAATAATTATGATTATGATTTCAATATGGAATAACTTGCCCTTGGCTTTATTTCTTGAGTGATGTAATATCCCTTCAATTGCCATCAATCAGATGTGACATCTTCTGTACATTGATAGATGTATTATTGATATACAGGCTCTTGGTGTGGCAAGTTCTCTCTTTCATCTTTGATTAAAATGAATTACTACGTTGCAACAGCTACTCACCCAATTGTCAGCTACAGAGCCAGCTTACCACTCACTCACCACAACATTTCAGTAGTTTCAAAAAGCATGTTCAGCAAATACATTTGTGTTTCTATATATGCAATTCAGTTTCTTTTTTCCTGATACAAAAGACATAGAAACTTCTACTCCCCCACAGTAGAAATTTGTGGCTTTTGCCTGCCTGCCTTTCTTTGTACCTCTATCAGAGCAGCCCAATTTTCCTTTGGATAATCTCCACTAGCCCATGTCTAAACCTTGTGATGTTAGTGGGGCTGATCTTACCAGTCCCCCAACCACCTTATCTCTCAACAAAGTTGACCACTGAATTTTAGTCCACATGGATGAGCCACAGTGAATGGTTCAGAGTTAGGGACATAATCCAGTCAGGTGAATCAAAATCATTACTTATGACTTGTTGGGACCAAAAAAAAAAAAAAAAAGGAAAAGTGTAAATTAGGCTAAGAATGAAACCCAAATCTTGATGACAGTTTTTTGACTCTCTGGATTCAGTTATGAATAAATCTGGAGATCTACTCTTGGACCACTCAATTATATAAGCTTATATAAGCCATTCTTTTTTAAGAAATGGACTCAGATGGCTTTTCATTTGCTTACAACCAAATGATCTCTGATTAATAAGCTTATGATTTCATTTTTTTCTATTCAAATAGTATATTATTCAAAATAGGATAAACTGGTGAAATAAATAAAATTTGAAATCTGACTTAACACGACAAAGATTTGATTTTGTTCAAATCCTAGTCCACTGCAAGTTGGCATGCCTTTTTTTTTTCTTAAAGCAGTGTTATATTAGAGGGCACGTAGTTTCCAAGTTATTTCCAGACTAGGAGAGGAGAAAACATGGCTCCTCGGTGGCTTGTACTAAAAATGACACAGGTTACTACTGTTCATAGCCTATTGTCCAATGTGACCACTTGGCATCAAACCTAATTAAAGAAGACCGGAAAAATGTAAGGGAGTCTCATACTCACTGGGAAAACCAATCTGTATCAGTCAGGGTTCTCCAGAGAAAAAGAACCGATAGTGTATGTATATATGTGCAAAGAGAGAGAGAGAGAGAGAGAGAGAGAGAGAGAGACTTACTTTAAGGTATTGCCTCACACAATTGTAGAGGTCAGTACATTTGAAATCCATAGAGCAACAGGCTGGAAAAAAGCAGAAGTTGATACTACAGAGGCAGAAAATCTTCAGAAAACCTCAGTTTTAGCTCGGAAGGCCTTTAATTAACTTGATGAGACCCACATACATTACTTAAAGTCAACTGACTATAAGTGTTAGCCACATATACAAAATACCATCATAGAAACTCTTAGATTGGTGTTTGATTAAATGCCATATACTATAGACTAGCTAAGTTGACACATTAAATTTACCATCACACTATTTCTGCCACAGATTAAATAATTAAAATAAAAATTAATAATTTTCTTCTTATAACATTGTTGAGGAAATAAACATCTCTTCTGTGTGTTGGGAGATTATAGTCATGTCCTATTGTTCAACATATTCTATGCAGTTTCTCCCATGCCATGAAGCTAAATGTTTTAACAATATAAAAATATTTCTATGATTACAACCAACCCCTCAGAAATACAAGCAATTATCAGGGAATACTATGAAAAATTATATGCCAACAAATTGGACAACTTAGAAGAAATGGGCAAATTCCTAAACACACACTCACTACCAAAATTCACACAGGAAGAAATAGAAAATCTGAACAGACCCATAACGAGTGAAGAAATCGAATCAGTGATCAAAAATCTCTCAACAAATAAGAGCCCTGGACCTGATGGCTTCCCTGGGGAATTCTACCAGACATTTAAAACAGAATTAATCCCAATTCTTCTCAAGCTATTCCAAAAAATAGAAATCGAAGGAAAACTCCCGGACTCATTTTATGAAGCCAGCATCACTCTGATTCCCAAGCCAGACAGAGATCCAGCAAAAAAA
>NW_024081840.1:279883-505375 GCF_003009895.1 Hyaena hyaena
CTGCACAGCCAAGGACACAACCCACAAAACTAATACGCAACCACCGGAATGGGAAAAGATAGTTGCAAATGACATAGCAGATAAAGGGTTAATATCCAAAATATATAAGGAATTCACCAAACTCCACACCCAAAACCCAGTGAAGAAATGGGCAGAAGATATGAACAGACACTTCTCCAAAGAGGACATCCAGATGGCCAACAGACACATGAAACGATGCTCAGCATCCCTCCTCATCAGGGAAATACAAATCAAAACCACACTGAGATACCACCTCACACCAGTCAGAGTGGCTACAATGAGCAAATCAGAGAACTCTAGATGCTGGCGAGGATGTGGAGAAACGGGCACCCTCCTACACTGTTGGTGGGAATGTAAACTGGTACAGCCCCTCTGGAAAACAGTGTGGAGGTTCCTCAGGAAACTAACAATAGATCTCCCCTATGACCCAGCAATAGCACTGCTAGGAATTTACCCAAGGGATACAGGAGTGCTGATGCATAGGAGCACATGGACCCCAATGTTCATAGCAGCACTCTCCACAATAGCTAAAACATGGAAAGAGCCTAAGTGTCCATCAATGGACGAATGGATCAAGAAGTTGTTATCTATACGATGGAATACTACATGGCAATGAGAAAGAATGAAATCTGGCCATGTGTAGCAACATGGATGGACCTTGAGGGTGTTATGCTGAGCGAAATAAGTCAGGCAAAGAAAGACAAATATCATATGTTTGCACGTATAGGAGGATTAGGAGGAACTTGACAGAAGACCATGGTGGAGAAGAAGGCGGGAAATGGTGGGGGAAAGGGAGAGAGGCAAACTATGAGAGACTCTTTAATGCTGAGAACAAACTGAGGACTGATGGATGTGGGGGGGTACGGGGAAGATGGGCATGGAGGAGGGCACCTGTGGGGATGAGCACTGGGTGTTATATGGAACCCAACTTGACAATAAACTATTTGTAAAAATAAAATATTTCTCTGGTCATCAGAATGCTAATTCATTTATGTAACCTTAACTAAATTCCAGGGATATATTTTTAACTGTTTTCATTTATGCATTTATTAATTAATTAATTCAATCAATACTTTGAGTACCTACCATAAGCTATGTATAGCAAAGGTCACCTTTTCAAGTCAGATATCTCTATCTTCATATTGAGGGCAAATAGGTAACTATGGTAAGCATGTAATGCTTTGTAACAAATCATCCCAAAACTTGGAGGCTCAAAGAAAGAAAAACTATCTTTCACGGTTTCTGTGGATCTGTAGAAACAGCTTGACTGGGTAGTTATCTCTCAGGGTCTTTTATGAGATGCAGCCAGGTGTTTTGTTTGTTAGTTTGTTTTAATTTCTTTTTGAGAGAGAGAGAGAGTGCGCATGAGTTAGGGAGGGGCAGAGAGAGAGAGGGAGACAGAGGATGTGAAATGGGCTCTGCACTGACAGCAGAGTTCAACGTGCGGCTCAAACTCACAAACCTTGAGATCTTGATCTGAGTTGGAGTTGGATGCTTCACCAACTGAGCTACCCAGGTGCCCCCCAAAGTGGCCCACGCATTTATCTGGCAAGTTGCAGAAGACTTCGGGTATTGTCTACCTGGGCCTCTTCACAGGGCTGCCTGTGAGCCCTTACACTCGGCTTTCCTCTGAATGAAGACCCAAAAGTCACCAAGGCAGAAGCTTCAATGCCTTATATGACCCAGGCTTGAAGTCACACAGTGTCCCTTCCACTGACTTCTGTTATTCACATAGACCAGCTCTGAATCATGTAGGAGGAAATTACATAAGAACATGAGTTCTAGGAGGTAACAATCATGGTGGGCCATCTCACAGACCAGTGACCACAATAACATATGCCAATGCTTTACTTGAATTACTTTCTGTTTAGAGATTCAGTTGGCTGACCCACCTGAATATATGGTTCTGTAATTCATATATTCAGATCTGACTAGGTCATGAGCTGAGTTTTCAGTTAAATTTAGTGTGGCTCTAAAGCTTCTAACCTTAAGTGAGGATAACATGTGGGGGGGGGAGGGAAATACTCCTGGGGTACCTGGGTGGCTCAGTTGGTTGAGTGTCCAACATTGACTTGGGTCATGATCTCACGTTTCATGGGTTTGAGCCCCATTTGGGGCTGGTTGCTATCAGCACAGAGCCTGCTTCAGATCATCTGTTACCCTCTCTCTCCGCCCCTTCCTTGCTCATGCTCTCTCTCAAAAATAAATAAACATTAAAAAATAATAAACCAGTTATACATTAATACCTGCTTCACAGAAAATTAGATAGAAAAAATTCTTTGAATTAAAAAAATCTAGCCATATAAATTCAAGGAATCATCCTCAGTTTCGCCTACCCAATTGGACTTCAGCTAAATCCATTTACATTTGGCCCCCAACCCATGGGTTGAGAATCATTCAACTTCAAGTTCCAACCAGGTAGTTCAACTAATAATACTACTGAGAACTTATTTAAAGAGATATTTACTTATTCAAAATAAACTATTTACAAAAATGAGTTAATTGGCCAAAGAAACGCTTACTTTTTTTTTTCAAAATTAAACAATCTGTGTTTTATCTCTTAAAGGAAAAGTTGAGGGGTACCTGGGTGGCTTAGTTGGTTAAGCCTCTGACTTCGGCTTAGGTTATGATCTCACGGTTGGTGAGTTCGAGCTACAAGTCAGGCTCTGTGCTGACAACTCAGAGGCTGGAGCCTGCTTCAGATTCTGTGCCTCCCTCTCTCTCTGCCTGTTCCCTGCCTGTGCTTGCTCATGCGCTGTCTCTCTCTTAAAAGTAAATAAACATTGATTTTTTAAAAAAAAGGAAAAGTTGATAGCACAGGAAAAGTTTTAATGTTTCAATTAATGGAAAATCATATTGTAATTTCCTTAAAATTGTTTAACATCTTAGTATACCATCAGATTTATTACCACTGTCTTTATTTTCAAAGGTATTAATATCAGTGGACTAATTAAAAACAATCAGAATGTAACTCACCTATACCCAGCTCTCCTTTCCCAAGGCTTTATACTGCAGGTTTATGTAGCCTTTGGATGGAAACCAGAAAAATGACTTTTTCTTGACTGAAAGAAATTGGCTTTTCTAGTTCTTTTAGAATAAATAGAGATAGGACAGGGGTATGTCAAATGGCTAATTGTTTTATCATTATAGCCCAATCTTCAGAAGACAATAATAAAACCATGCCTGTCTAATCTAACCTGCCAAACCAAAATAAATTTATGTTTATTTCCAATATCCAAGACACAAAACCACCAGTGCTTCAGTTAAAAGCAAAGACACAGCATAATTATGTTGTTGATATGATTATATAATTAATCCCATCAACTCTAATTAAACCTCAATGATTAAATGTTTGAGATTTTCTTCATAGTTCATAATAGGCAAGAATTACACCTGACATTGTTAAATCACCCGTAGAAAGTTTATAGCGATACCATTAGAAGCTATGCTATATTAAGCTACACTAGACTGTACTTGTTTGACTTTTTTTAAATAAAAGGAGAATGTAAAACATATTCTCAAGTTTCATTATATTTGCTGAGACTGATACAGGAGAAATAGTGGATATTACTTATCTACTGAAGTGTAACAAATTGAGTGTCATAAAACAACATTATCATCTCACTGTTTCTGTGAGTCAGGAATTCGGGCACAGCTTAGCGGGATCCTCCAGCCCTGGGATCTCTCATGAGGATCTTGAAAGGCTGCAGTCAAGCTGTCAGCTGGGTCTGCAGTCATCTTAAAACATGACTGGTGGTGGCTCACTCCAGTGGCTGTTGGCAAGGTTCAGTAACTCTCCAGCTGTTAGAGGAAGGGCCTCAGTTTCTCACTGACTGTTGGCCAGATGCTGCCCTCACTTCTCTGCTATGCCAGCATCTCCATAGCATAGCTCACAACATGGTGGTTTGCTTCATCAGTACAAATAGGAGCAAAAGAGTCTCAGGCAGAACTAAAATCATGGACTTTTACAGCTTAATCTCAAAGTGACATCCCATGGTTTTTGCCTATTTATTAGAAGAAAGCCACTAGATCCAGTATGCACCAAGATGAGGGGATGATATAAGGAGCGAAGAGCAGAAGGTGGGAATCACTTAGAGCGATTCCAAAAATGGCCCACCGTATGGTGCCACTGCTACTAAACCTGTCTGAGTTGAATAATGTTCCCCCAGTATTCAGGTCCATCTCAGCACCTCCAAATATGAACTTATTTGGAAACAAGATTGTAGCAGATGTAATTAGTTAAGTCAAACTTAGATCATATTTGACTACAGCAGTCCCTTAATCCAACATGACTAGGATCCTGTTAAAAACAGAAGGCACACAGAAATACACAAGGAGAATGTCAGGTGATAACAGATGCAAAACTTGGAATAATGAACCTTCTAGCCAAGGGGTACCAAAGGTTTTCAGCAAGCACCAGAATCTATGAAGAGGCAAGCAAGAATCCCATCTTAGAGCTTTCAAAGAGAGAAGAGCCCTTTTGACACCTTGCTTTCAGATTTTTAGCCTCCAGAACTTTAAGAGAATAAATTTCTTTGTTTTGAGCCACCATGTTTGTCATACTTTGTTACAAGCCCTAGGAAAGTAACACCTTTAAATGGGTGCTAATTTAAAGTATAATTCTATAGATGATCCCAGTGATAGAACTTTTTTTCTTGTGAAGAAAACAATCAGATTAGGCTAGGTAATATACAAATCCTTCTTTAAAGAAGAAAAATTCTTCTTTATTACCATTGTTAAACTATATGCATCATTATACATTAGTTTTATGTAATATATGGTATTGCTTAGCTGAACATGAATGACAACTCCTGGGATTAATAAGATACTATTTGCTATATATTATATTATATTAATTTTATGCTTCATTTATTGTGGGATGGACAGACTTGTAGGTGATATCTCTGATATCTGCCTCCTAGTATTTATATCCTTGCATTACCTCCTCCTGTGACTCCCTTCTAACTAACATTATACAGCAAAGGTGATGAGATGCCACTCCCGCAATTACAATATGTCATATAGGATTCCATTTTGCTAGAGACTCTCTCTCTCTCTCCTGCTGGCCTTGAAGAAGCAAGTTGTCATGAATCCTACAGCTGCAAGTAAATGAACTCTGTGCACAATCTGAGTGAGCCTGGAAGAAGACTCTTCCCCAGACAAGACTCCAGATGAGAACATAGGCAAGGGGAAGCCTTGACTAATGCCTTGTGAAATACAAAGCAGAGGACACAGAATAAGATACGCTGACTCCTGACCCACAGAAGCTGCAAGATTATAAATGTGGATTGTTTAAAGCTACTAAGTTCATGCTAATTTGTTATGTAGCAATAGATGACTAATGTTCAACCTGATTCTTTTGATTTTAAGTATGATGATCCCTCATTTGAATTATTATTATTGCCATTGTGTGAGGGGAGATGTTTTAAACTTCTTTTTAAAGATCTTATTTATTTTTAGACTAGTTTTAGATTTACAACAAAATTGAGAGGTAGGTAAAGAAATTTCTCATATACCTCCTTCTCCCACGCATGCATAGCCTCCCCCATTATCACCATCACTCACCAAAGTGGTACAATTTTTACTAGGGATGAATCTACCTTGATACACCATAATCACCCATAAGTGATTACTCAAGGTTGTTCTTGTATATTCCATGGGTTTATATAGACGTATAATGGCATATATCCATTATAATATCATACAGCTTATTTTCACTGCCCTAAATATACTCTATGCTCTGTCATTATTTTTTTAAGTTTATTTATTTATTTTGAGAGAGACAGATAGAATGTGAGCTGGGGAAGGGCAGAGAGTAAGGAAGAGAGAGAATCCCAAGCAGTCTCTGCACTATTAGCACAAAGTGACGTGGGACTCAATCTCATGAACCATGAGATCATGACCTGAGCTGAAATCAAGAGTCAGACGCTTAACCAGCTAAGCCACCCCCAGGCGCCCCTGTCATTATTTTTTAATAATATATTTCTTTTAAACTATCAACCATTTTATGATGAATCAATCATCTACTGCTAACATTCAACACTGAAAAGTAAAAATTTCTATAAAGTGAAAAAGTCTTTGTATATTTACTATTACTCTTAGTACTAAGAGAATTCTCTAAGATGGGAGGTGAACTGAGATTTTTGCTATAGGACTTTGTGTAATAGTAATATGATACTATCACATACCAAAAGAAGACTCAATTTTCCAGTCACTTATTTCAGCCCTAATCACTCTGAAAATCTCATCGATAAGAGCACATTATCATGTCATTTGGCCTTTACAGAGTAACATATAAGTCATAAACAGGAAGTCCTAGGACCATTTTCAGTTCAGATGATCCATACAATTCTGCTTGTATTAAAATTTTAGATGATTTTATAAACCAAACTGCAAGATATAAAAGTTCTCATTAAGATTAAAAATCACATCCAAGGACACTGAGATCTATACTTCTTCTCATAAAAATAGTAGAATAAAAATAAGTAAAAGTGGTATTAAAAGGATAACTGGAATAATGTTAATATAAGATTAATTTTTCTAATGAATATCATCTGCTACATTTGTTTCATTTATAGTTATCAGTTATATAATAGGCATAACTCCCCTTTGTCACCAAGTTGGTATGCAGGTAAATTCCAACCCTTTCACTAAATCATGGGTGATTAGGCTCTTCCCATCCCCATCAGTTTTTAGTTAATCCTTAAAGCCTTAATTTGGTTTTTCCTTAAAGTCCCAGGAATATCCCCATATGGGATTTAGGCAAGAAGTTGCACTCTTGCCTATGTGGTGGGCTACTTAGCCCTGGTCATCAGCCCTCAGCTGAGGTGATACATAGGTCCAGTCTCTGCTTCTGGTAACCCCTTTGATACCCACAGTCAATGTGTAGATCTTAGATCCCCAAGACTTGTTTATCCTTCTTGGAAAAATAGACATGGAAGGGCAGATAAGAAAGGAATACCTCCCAGCCCTCACTAATGACTAGCCTATCACCCTAAGCCAGGCAAAGGGCTTCTTGATAAAGGATATAAAAAGAAAAACTTTCAGTAAAGGTGTTTTTTTGGTAAATCCTGTATTTACAATATTAAACTTGTAGCAGCCTTTCATAAAGCTGACAGCATAACAATGATACATTACAATAATGTATTTTTTAAAGAACTATTACTCAAATATATCTTCACTTGGTGAATTTCAATGAAATACAGTGCTTAAATAAAGTCATAATTCTGCCACGCCAACAAGAGAAACACTCAAAATCTTCATTAAGCAATTTCACTTCTAGCTATTTACCCAAGAGAAATAAAAACATGTCTTGCTCAAGGTATCTGGTTTCCAGTCCAGCATATAAAGAGCTTAGAAATTGTCACTCCGCCATAGCCAGTAAGAAACTGAACTGAAAATCAACAACTCTTCTTAGATCCATCAGAGAACTGAAGTCACAGGGCAGGCCTTGTAAAGAAGAACAAAATGTGCTTCAAAATGGTTCAAAATAGGATATGTCTCTAGTCCTCACTGTGAGAGCCTGGCAGAGTTCCTGGAGATAAACTCGCAAAAGTGTGGGCATACCCAGCCTTGAACGGAGCCTCCCTGGACGTCCTAACTCTCAGACTTGTCCACACTGAGCATCCACCAATTGTCATCTATGCTTTAGGATTTCTCTCTTACCATGACACCGGTTCTCACAGAGGTTTCTGCTCATGGGTTTCTGTTCCAGTAAGATGTGATTCTCTGTGTCCACCTGTCTGGCTCTCCAGTTTTGGAGGACACAAGCACTAAGTGCTTTGCACATATTATTCCCATTTAGTCTTTACATCAGTTCTTCAATTTCTTAATTTTCCCCATATTACCATGACAAAATTGAAGCTTAGAAAGCTTCAACTGTAATTAAAATTTGAGGCAAAGCCAGGCCTTGAGCCTAGGCTGGCTCAACTCCAAAGCCTGAACCACCACGCTGTATGGGTTGTTATTTCTTGTCACAAACCTTGGAATCTACCATGTTAGCTGTCTCATGGCTGGTGGGGGGAAAAAAAGTTGATGAGAGAAGACATGGGTGGCAGCAGCCTAATGAGGTAAGAGTTGTTACTTGAAAGACTAGATCTGCCACTGCTTCGATGTGTCACCTTGGCCTGAAAATTTCAGAAATAAAGGGAAGGAAAGTCAACAGACTGGATCCGGTTTTTTCCCTTAGATTGGAGCCTATTAATGGGCTCGAAGAGATCAAGGAACACTGAGATTCCATGATGGTGGTATGTATGTATGCACACACTAAGACAGATGCATTTTCTGGAAGAAGATCCATGGCTTCAGACTGCCAAGCAGGTCTGTAATCCAAAAAGTTTAAGATGTTCCCTATGATCTCTTTCAACTCCAAAGTCAGTGGATCTTTGATTCTGAGACATCATTCCTCTTCACCTTAATTTCTGTCCATTGTGGAGACAACTTGTTTTCCTTCCAAAACGTATAATATTTTAGAAGAAGAAAAATAATTCCACGTTTTGAAACACCATGCTTGAAGAGTTCTCTGGCAGATCCTTGTTTTCTGCCTAACAATTGCATCTGCATCTTTGAACGCACGCACTGGATGGGTAAATGCATGCTCATTTCTCCATCAACACTACCCAAACAGTGGATAATATGTATTTGTTTTCTCCATTATAGGAGTTCTGGACAAAAGCAAATAAGCATAACTGAACCATTCCCGTTTGCATGTATATTATATAGTCACTGTGCCAATTTGTTGAAGTTAAAGAAATCTGGGTTTTTTTTTTAGTGATTTTAAGAAACTTTTACGGACTAAGGTGGAAAATGGAACTCTTTTTTTCCTAGAGGAAAGACTTCCTACATTCTGAGAAGAAATGTTTTGTTAAGCATTTTTTTTAGTCAGGCAGTTCTGACAGAATCTTCACACATTCTCAGAGAAACCTTGAAATGGGTAAGTTATTCAAAGGTAGGTACTGAAGACTGGGTTTGAGAAACCTAGGTATTCCCTGGAGATTCTAAGACACAATTAGAGAAAATAGTAGACATTTATTAGTTATGCATATGGGACTTGACTGTGTCCACTGAGTCTTAAGAGAAGAGGAGTCTGTCCTGAGAAGACAGAAACATGAAAACAAACAAGTAGTGATATGCTGGTAAATGTTCAACAACAGGGTTTCTGGGAAAGACATTTGAAACCCTGATTTGCAGTGTATGCTGATCTCTGAGAGTCTTTCTGCGACAGTAAGTGTCACAATCAACTTGGACTGAAGAACAAAAAGCAGCCCTGGGGCTAAGCAGGCTGGAAGGACAGATGCATAGAGCTGGCTGCAAAGTTCACAGGACAAACTGTTGCTTTATGTGGTTGTCAAACATCATAAGGACCCTCTGAATGCACGATCACTACTTTCTCATCAGTGACTCTCCCAGACGCCCTCTGCTATTTCCAATTGTAGGAGCAATCGTTAAAACCTTTCCTGGCAGCACACAACCCATAGTTAACCTCTCATAACCCTGTCTCAGAAACAGCAACCAATCCAGAAAGGACTAGCTCTTTCTCTTCCCATAGATACTCCTCAGAATCCTCTGCCAGGAGCTCAGTGGTGACCAACACCACCAGCTCCTCCCTTTTGTCAGGGTCACACTGCACTCCTATGCTGTTGAGTCGGTAAATCAGATTCTGTCAGACTCCAGGTTAGAAGATTTTGGCTGATGGGGCTTTAATATTTTCATAGTTTAATACTCCCACCAACGCTGATTTTAAGCTACCCATGTGATGTCTCAGAACATGGATTTGGGAAGATGAGAACAATCCACAGAATTAGATATAAGCTGGCTCCTTGGCCCAGGTTACTCTCTCAACAACCATGGAACAGATATTTTTAAACAGATGGATAAGAAAACTGAGGCTCAGGAAGTTTAAATAAATTAACGTCACAAAGCTGGTGGCAGAGCCACCATTTAAACTGGTATCGTTCTGATTCAAAATACTTTTAACTAGCACCACACCGTTTAATAAAGTGTCATCTCTTCTGACAGTAATTTCATGGATATAGACCTTCCTAAAAACTGTACATTCCACTGCTTGTACAGACTGCATTTTATCATTCTTTGTTGTATCTTCCACACACTGTCTGGTAGCTGTGTAACTTTAGGCAAATATTTACTGCCTTCAAGTCACAGTTTCCCCATCTACAGGATTGGGACAAACACAGCGCCTACATAGAACTATTGAGTAGATTTTTAAATTAATAATAAATTAGTAAAATTTAATTAATAATTTTAATAAATAAAATTTTAGAATAATGACTAATATACAGATACAGAAAATAATTAATAAGTGTTAGCTATCAAAATGGATAAGGCTGTACGTGTAAAATGCTGAATAAACATCATTTTATGGGCATTCAACTTGGTAAGACTCTAATTTCACTTAAATCATTTTCATATACAGGTGAGATGGTTTTAAAAAATCTTTCTAAATCCTGTTTCCTTTACCTATTGTCGCTTTACAAATGAAAACTTACCAGTTTAAAACCACAATCATGTGTTTTCTAACCCATTTCTGTGGACTGACTGGGTGGTTGTATTCCTTGTAGTGTCGGGGGAGGTCTCTCATGGAGTTAACTGAAAACTTGGCTAGGAAACCTTGGTTTTCTTCCACGTGGCCTTTCTCTCTTTGTTGTGTCTCCCCATCCAGGCCCATTCCACATGTCATCTCTCTGTAGCAATATAGTCTATACTTCCCTATAGAATGATATCTGGGTTCCAAGATGAAGTTTTCCAAAAGGACAACTGAAGTGTGCAAGCCCTCAACAAACTTGCTTGGGTCACATTTGCTAATGTCCATTGACTGCAGCAAGTTACATGGTCAAGCCCATAGTTCCATGGAAGGGGGCTACACAAGGGCATCAGTATTGAGAGGCATAGTTGTCTTTTCTTCTGGGGGCTGGGGGCAGCACTGATAAACCAGCCAGCCACAGATTCCCATGCATATTCATACATAAACCTCTTTCAGAATCAATGAGAAAATGCCAAGTAACTGATTTTATAAAGAGAGTCTTTAGTCCTGTGAATAATGAAAGCAGAATTGGAACTGACTAAAAGTTCCTGTCAGTCTGATTGTCTGTGCCATATGTGCATGGCCCCATCATACGATGAGAATTTCGAAATAATGGCAAAGTCATTTTAATGAGCTAGGGGAAAGTGAATAAATTATGATCTCTGTAAGTACCAATTTTAATCTACCTCTTTATGGACTAAAAAAAGTGTCAGAGATTATGATAATCATTCATCTAACAACACACACATAGCATCATCATCATTAACGTTGCCATTATAACCATTACATTTTTATTAACATTTTCTCCCTGAAATTTCCATTTGAAAGCCAATGGTAATTTCATTTTGAAATCAGTTCTAACTGTGAATGGCTCCAGTACATATTTTATTTCTGAAGTCAGCCTCCCCTGATAAAAGCTGGCCTGTTTCATTTTTTTCTTGTTCTTTTCCTCTGCCCTTCCAGGGGTGAAAAAGAAAAAGCTATTTCAAAGAAAAAAACCCAGGCATTATTGTATGTCTACCATAATTATAAGCAAGATTCAATTACACTGCTCTAAAATATTCATTGTAAATTTATGATTTAAAGATATTTCATTTCCTATTCATGTGTAGTTCCCACACTCACAGTATAAATATTTACAGTTAATTATAGAAAATTTCACACATTATCCCAGTAGCATGAAAATATATTAATAAATTTACATTAATAAGTGATTCTTTGAAAAATTATTAGAAGTAGGAAAAGAGAAGAATGTTATACACATAATTATGGTAGCCAAAGGCTTATGCTTTGAGGCCTCTCATTTACCCAGTTCACATAATCATATGTTTTGGTAAAATTTATGAAAGGAGAATATTTCATCTTATCTTAGGGTATATGTCCCATTTCATTATGAATTTTCCTCTGTCACATGTCCCCTCATAAAGGGGGATGCCTCCTATATGACATTGGAATGGCTGTGGCATTTTTAGGCTCTGGTAAGGAAAAGTTAAGTCAGGGAGCCATTTGGGGCGGTTCTATGGGATATATTTATGTGGTTTTCAGTTTTACTGATTTATAGTTAAGTTATTCCACTATAGGAAAAGTTTTCATAAATGCATCTTTCCAGTAAATACCACACAAGGCAGAGGTCAAGGTCCTACCTCCACATTAATAATGTACCTAATGGTGTCTAGCACAGAAGTTTGGTAGTGCAGAAGAAACAGGGTTTGAAACCTAAGACTAAATTGTCTCTCTTTTCTGAAGTAGAAATAATAAATACATACTCCAAAAATCTATATACCTGTGCCAGTATATCAGGCAATTAATTAATTTAAAGTATGCTTGCTTTGTGGATTTTGTTATGTTTACAGTTTTTGTCAGCTTTTAAACTCTTGGAAACTGTTGTGATTCCTCTTCTCAACCTAATAAATATTCACTTCCATACCTAATTTAGTAGTAAGACTTTCATATTCTCTTAAAGAAAGCTTTCCAAACTGTACAAACAAACCTGGGTCTGCTCCTAAAGGCAACTAATCTCTGACACAATGAAATCGTCTATTTGAGGGGCTATTGGACAATAATAAAATCATGTCTCTTTGTTTTTAGATTTCCATGTTTCTTTTATTTTCTCATGAAGACTGATTCAATCATCTATAAAAGGTGACTCTAATCTCTTGCTGTCACTTTAAACTCTAACATGTAGGGTTATAGATGGAGTTTGGCCAGAGGTAGATCATTAATCCTGATTGTATTAGTCAGGGTTCTCCAGAGAAATAGAATCAACAGGATGTGTGTGTGTGTGTGTGTGTGTGTGTGTGTGTGTGTGTGTAGACAGAGACAGAAAGACTTTGAAAAAGATAGAGAGAGGGCAATTATTTTAGGATATTGGCACATACAACACAGAGGCCGGCAAGGACAGGATCTAAGGGCTGTGTCTGTGTCAGTCTAGGCCTGCAGACGGGAGGCCCAGGAAGGACTGGTGGTGCAGCTCAAGTCTGAAGAAACACCACAGGTAGAATTCCTTTTTTCTCAAGGGAGTCAGTCTTCTGTCTCTTCAGGCCTCCAACCACGTTATGGAGAGTCACCTGATTTACTAAACATCCACTGGCTTAAATGCTAACCTTGTCATAAAATAACTTCACAGCAACATCTAGACTAGTGTTTGAGAAAATTTCTGGGTACTGTGGCTCAGGCAAGTGGACACATCCAATTATCACCTGCTGAACACACAGTGAAGGTGGGAGACTCACACAGCTACATTCTTACCTAAGTCGGGGTGTGAAAATCTACCTATGCTGTACCTGGTCATTTGTGGAAGGACAGATTCTATGAAACTGAGTATCTAAATTAACAAAAAGGGGATCAGATTTTAAAAAATAGTGTTTTGCTTCATATACACGCAATGTCAGAGAAACAAATTGGCAGTCGATACAGAGCAGAATGCTGCTATTTTGGCTGGGTTATGAGGTTGGCCCAGTCCCTAGGAATTAGCTAGAAAAAACAGAGTACTTTGAATTGTATTTCTTCCAATGCCTTAGAGAATTCCAAAAAACAAAGAGACCACAGCTACATGACTCAAAATCATCCCTTACAGTTCTAATATTCTATAACTCAATTTGATGCTTTTAAATGAGATTTAGAGGGGATGGGAGGAAATATTGAAACAAGAAGATTTGATAATAACTCTACAATAGATGTAATAGTGACATATGCTACCTACCTTTTGCCTCAAAGAGGCTATTAAATTATTATCAAAAAGACAGCTTTGAGAGACAAAAGGGTTTAAAATCAGACACATTTCTAGTTCACAGCAAAGTTCAGAATAGCTGATTCTCTAAGCCATATTTCGAAGAAAGGCTTGTAAAATGACTTTTAACAAGTGCTGACAGAAGTTAAACACAAAGTAAGTTTCTTTTATGATCCCAAAATTCAACATTTTGGAAATGGAATTTGTGGGGGTAAAAACTTTAGATAAACTTTATTAGACAGTATGTCACACTCAGCATCTTTGCAACAATCCAATATCAAGTGGAAATTCTCACTCCAAATTCCAGGATTCTTGTTAAGAGATTTATGAGCCTTTTAGTTCAGGTCTCCTTCAACAAATATACTCTTCATGCCACTGTGAAGTTAATACTGTACAGAAAAGTCACATTGCTTCTCAGTTCTGACCTCCAAAGAGCACACTCCCCCCAATTCCCCAGGCTCCAGGTGACTCCCCTCTGAGTTCTAGTAAAGGTCTTCCCACACATCTTCCTCCTACGCTTAATTCACTCTGCAGTCTCCATGTCCTATTTCTATACCTTAATCCAAATCTACACTCAAAGACCAGATCAAGTCTTAATCCTTCAATAATGCGAGCATGTAAAAGAGAAGCATAGAAATAATAAGGAATTCAAAATCTGTGCCACTGGTTTTTCAAGCCATCCTCTTACAAAACACTGGTTTCCCACATGCTGATCTAAAATATTTAACTACTAAAATATTAATATTAGAAGTCTTTTCCCAATCTGCATATTAAAAAATGTAATTAATGGGTAAATTTTTCTATGCCAATGACTTTCTTTTATACATCTAAAGCAAAACAACTTTAGTGTCAGCTGATACCCACCAGATGATAAAATGAAGGCATTAATAAATGAATATTAATGAAAACTGAAAAAAATGACTCATTTTATCTTCTGGTGGGTATTAGCCACCATTAAATTTTACATGAGAATTCTTTTCACTTGAGAGGCATATCCCTTACTGGGCATTAATACATCAACATTCTGATTACCCATTTGTTTCTTTTGAGTTTGGAAAAGAGTTTGGAACTCAGAGCCTCTGAGTTCCTATTAGCTCAAAGTATACAAACAAATTGAGTTTCTTTATCTGAAGTTTTAATATAAACCCTGAATTTTGACATCCCCACCAAAGTATGGTTGCTATATGAGATCATGCGGAAGCAGCCTTCCAACCCCCACCCATCTCTCATTTTTAAAATGCAACATATGTTTTTATTATCCAGTTCTAAGTTCTTCACATGCATAGACTATGACCTGCACTTCTTCTGTATCCTCCAGACCATTACTAGCTTATCAGAAATGCTTAATAAGTACTGACGACATTTTTATTTCTATCATTAAATGGTACCTTCCAATGTTAGAAGATCTAGCAGCCCCACTTCTTATGCATCCGCACATGCCTTCTTAGCACCAACCCTAGATATTAATCTCTTGATCAGGACCAAAAAGTAATTAGAGACCAATGTCTTATTTTGTTTGGTTTTGTCTCCCCTCCACCGTACCCATTTTCGCTCCTCGCTGCCAACTACTGAAAAAAAGGAGGAAAAAAAATTGTAACCCCCCATTTTTCTGGCAACTAGATGTCTGGAAACCCAAAGTGCACTGGCTGAGAATAGAGCAGGAGCATCAGCATTAGCAAAAATAATTACCTTTATTAGATGCCTAATTTGTATCAGGCATTGTGCTAAACACCTTACATGGATCATGTTTTTTATTCTGCTTAACGCACCTATGAAGTCGGTTTTACAACTGGGTGACTGTTTTCCATAAACCCTAAAGAGGTTCTGACATGGAGGAAAGAACTAGGCCTCCTGCAGAGCCTTGACGCTGGGACGAGGAGAAAATAGACAACCTTGATGACTAAACCCGATATGGAGGACAATGTCCCAGGTGACACCAACAGGGATGGATGATGACACCCAGAATCACATGCTCATTCCCCCCTTATGTAAGTACTACATAGAGGAAAGGAAACACTTTGTGGGAAAAGTGAGCTCTGAAAGGACTAAGATTGTTTCCAGCAATAGATGGAATGGATATTCATAACAGAAATTGATTTCAGTTATGGAAAAATAAATGTCTATGTCTTGCCTGACTGAGTTTGTAGACTTAAGTAATGACAACACCCCACTTGAAGGGACCAGGGAGTACAAGGGGACCGAGAATTCGGAGGATCAGACACTTGTCCAAGATCACACAAATATTCAGTGCTGGTGTCTGGATTTGTAGTCATAACATCTGAAACTAGAGTTCAGTACTGTATATACAAAAATTTTACAGATGTAATGGAAATGGTCTAACATTAAAAAGATAACCTGCTTCACTACTTCATTTCTTCCAGAAGTTTTATCCTTTCTGTGCATACCTGGGTTACCAAGAAAAGACATAAATGTGTCTGGATCATAGCACTGTCCTATAGTAATCTAAGTGAAGCTAAATCTACAATGTAAAGTTTCTAGCAGCCACATTTTGAAAAGTAAAAAGAAACAAGTGAAATAAACTTTCATAATATATTTCCTTTAAGAAACATCAAAAGTATTACTTGGACATGTAATTAATATTTTTTAAAAATCAAATAAACTACACTCTTTTTATAGTAAATCTTCAAAATCTTGGGACACCTGGGTGTTTCAGTCAGTTAAGCATCCAACTCTTGATTTCAGCTCAGGTCACGACCTCATGGTGGTAGAATAGAACCCTGTGTTGGGCTCTGTGGACCTCCTTGGGATTCTCTCTCTCTTCTTCTTTCTCTCTATCCCTCCCTTGCTCATGCTCATTCTCTCTCTGTCTCTCAAAATAAATAAATAAAACTTTAAAAAACTCTGGTGTATATTTTTCTAATTGAGGTATAATTGACCATGAACATTATATTAGTTTCAAGTGTACAACGTGATTTGATCCATCACCACACATGGTTACAATTTTTTTTCTGGTAACGAGTACTATTAGATGTACTCTCTTAGCAACTTTCACACATGTAGTACAGTGTTATTAACTACAGTCTCTGGTGTATATTTTATACTGACACCACATCTTAATTCAGATTAGCCACATTTCAAATGATTAATAGCCACATGTGGCTATTGGCTACCTTTCCCATTGTGCTGGCCTAGATAAAAGAGAGCAAAATAGGTGGTGATTCAAATTCACAGCCAGGACGCTTTACGACCTTATTTCATGCTCTCCCCAGACACTGCTTTTCATAAAGTTCTTCAGGAAGCAAAGCCCATCTGTCTTTCCCAGAATTTTATCTTCCTTCGAAAAAAAATCTGATTTTTCAGGAGTCAAGCTTGGCATTTTATTTTAGTAAGACAATTTTCATTTAAATTTTTGTTCCCTCACTTTTACTAACAGCTTTGCTGAGGAATAATTGGCATTTGAAACTTCACTGAGAAAATGTATATTTTCTTTTAGGAAGAACAAGAGTTAATTACAGTTTTACTGCATGTACTATACTGACTGTCCTAGCTTTTATTAATCATTTCCACAAAGTCTTGCAGCCTATAAGGTAGGTACTAGCATTTCCTATATCAGGAAATAGAGACTTGGAGGAAATGCAGGCTTCAATGGAGGCAAACATTACTGTCAAGGCGGGTTGGCACCTAAATTCAAAACTGGGCAGAATGCCTCCCCTGAACAATACTGTCTTCATGTCTACCTACCTGTAAATATCAGGAGGAGCTAGGCTTGTACTATTGTGCCACAAAATGCCACAGGCAAAGATGAGGTGGTACTAGGACCTGTCTGATTTAATTACCTGGAAGAATAGAAGAAACAAAAAAGTCTTTATGCAGATTTCTGGCTAGTCAGGCCAACCTCCCTTTAAAGAAATGCCTACTTACTTACGAAGGCATTTGACTGTTGGGTTTCTTGTAACCTCAGTAACTGTAAACAACAAGCTTTACAATAATCCGTAGAATGTTTGCTGAACACATTACAAGGTAGAAGTGCTTTATAAAATAGAATAATGTGAGAACACCTCATTTTTAATATTATGCTGTGACGATATGTTTGAGAACTTTTGAAACTATACGTAGAGTTTTTGACATGTAGTCTCCCCTCAAGAACAACTGCTAGAATATTTTAGAAGCATGAACACTGCCAGTGTTTTCCATCTAAAGATGTTCCTTTTCTACAGCCTGGCACTGCAATCCACTATCACTTTTGTCACCATTAATGAATATGCAGAGAACCCCACTAGAGTCTAAGTTGCATTCTTCCTAGTCTCAGACATGTCTGAGCATTTCTGGCAAACAAATACATCAGAGCCACAAAGAACCTAGGAGTGGGGGAGCCTTTAGGCAAAGAAAGAAAGAGAAGTCAAACTCACAGTTACTTCTATAAAAATGTCCTGAGTAAAGAGTGACAGGAGGAATAATAGGCAAGTGTGACTCATCTTGTTCTAGGACTCCCCAACCCTGCCTCCCCAGGCCTCTGCCTTCACTTCCTCCAGGGCCAGGCATGAAGGGTGGAGCCTTTAACATAAATACAGGAGAGCTGTCTGGCTCAGAGGTATGAGAAATACTGGGCACCCAAATCAGCACTGCTTTCGACATTTTTGAAAGATGATAAAACAAGGGTAGGAATTTTCCCCATTTGATTGAAGCCAATACAAAGTACAGAGGGAAGTCTTGACATAATTGAATCTCTAGCACACACTCTAGTGGTCTCAACTGGTCTTAACATCATAGAGGCAGGATCCTTATGGCTACACATCCATTGGCATCCTACACCAACACTAATAGGCAACATCAGGCAGCCTGAACATCCCCAGGGTCTGGTGTGAAGAAAGGAAAATGCTTCACTGCATGGTGGCTGAGGAACTGAGTATGAGCACTTAGGGAAACTTCCAGAAATAATTGGGATGGGGATACTTGGATGCAGCTAGAGTTTCCACAGAGGCAGGTATAAGCGTAAATCATCCACATGCTTTGGGTCTAATTTTATTCCTAGTTTGTGTGCCCTAGTTATGAGTTACCCAAGTACTGTGTTAGCCCACTACCATTACTCAGACTCCTGCTCCTGGTAAGTGCTCAGTGCTCTGCCTTCAGGAAAGAACATTACCATGTCAGCAGAGGACAGACCGAAGGAGACCTATGTGTGGAAGAGGCCAGGGAAGGAATGGGCATGAGGGATGAATTATGGGGTTGTGTCTAATGTGCCATCCTGCAAGGACACACCTGCTGACAATACTGGTGGATCCTGGCCCCAGACCTGAGAATATAAATGCTGAATGGAAGGCTCCCCGTCAGCTAACTTAGCACACTGTGTTTCAGAAATTAATTATTATCAATATAACTGAGAATAAAAAGATCCCATCCAACAAATCAAAATAGAATGTAATGGCTTTATCAAGAATTTTTTTCATGTCTCTGGGACGCCTGGGTGGCTTAGTCGGTTAAGCGTCCGACTTTCGCTTAGGTCATGATCTCGCGGTTCGTGGGTTCGAGCCCCGCGTCNGCTTAGGTCATGATCTCGCGGTTCGTGGGTTCGAGCCCCGCGTCGGGCTCTGTGCTGACTGCCAGCTCGGAGCCTGGAGCCTATTTCAGAGTCTGTGTCTCCCTCTCTCTCTGACCCTCCCCTGCTCGCGCTGTTTCTCTCTCTCTCCTAGAAATAAATAAAACATTAAAAAAATAATAAAAAAAAGAATTTTTTTCATGTCTCATGTTTGCTTTAATAGAAATTTATCTCAGTTCCTTGATCCTATAACTGAGCAAGAAGTGAGTCACATTGTTTCAGTAATTAAAATCGTGTTGCATAAATAAATGTAGAAATGATTCATCCTTTCAGACTCCCCTGAACAAACTACAATTGACATGCCAGTAAGACTAACACCAGGAACCTTTCTCCACAAGAGGGCGCCAGAAACTGACATTCCTTAATAGTGTAATCTCCATAGAACTAGTGAAGATTTCCAAGTTTGATGACAAAGTTAAAAGAGGGAAGGAGTCAAATATTTAAAAGCAATAGGCAGATGTATCTGGTTCACATGCTTGCTTTATGCTAATGTTTAAATAGTACTGAAATCTCCATAGTAGTTCAGGATGTTAAATATGTAAATAGCAACATCTGAGGAAGAGAGATAGTGTTATCATTCAACTTGAAATTGCCTTACTGAATACAGTGGGATTTTTGTTCACGAATTAATTTTAATAGGCTTTTCTCTACTTAAAAGGGAACTCAGGATGGTGCTTCATTTATTAGAATCATTGGTACATATCCTTTTATGCAATGTCCAAATTGTTACATTAAGCCATAAAAAGCATAACAGGGTATCTATGATGGTATAAGTCATTGCTAATTTGCTAAACAATGCCAATTTTAAGGATTTGGGCTTTGAAATGAAGCTGTAATGTAGAATACAAAGAGAGAGTTTTAGAATATTCTATTATCAAAAGAGTGCAACAGGACTGTTTTTAAAAGGGGGAGAGAGGTAGAAATAGGATCCAAATTTTAGAAATTGATTTAAATAAATGTTTTTAAAAAGACAAAAGAAAAGATCAATGGTACTAAGGCACTAAGAGCCCAGATTCTTTCAGTGGGAAAATGTTAAGCTGATGATCTCATACCAAGTGTACAGAGTATAGGTTTATTCAGATTATTGAGTCTCTCATGCTTGTATTACTCTTACATATAAACAATAGCAGTATGAACAAGTTATATTCTTTCATTTTACCCTGTATTTCTCCCTTTAGCACTTAAAATTGTAATTTAAACACTACACCCTTTATTATGGAAAGGCAGGATAGTGTAGTCTATAGTCCTAGTCTTCTTTTGAGCTAATCACACAGATGCAGAATTCAAAAGAACAAAAAAAAATAGCTCAGGTTAGGGGACCATGTTCAACTCCTATGGAATCCACAGGGCAGTGGAAATTAGGAGTGAATTCTATTTAAATTATCTCTCAATATGTTAATTACCTACTGCCATATAATACCCCAATACATAGTAAGATAAAACAAAGGATTTATTACTGAGAGTTTCTTTAGGTCAAGAATTCAGAAGGTCACTGATAGCTCTGGCTCAAGGTCTCAAGACAAGTTAAGATAGCAGTCCAGAGGAGGAAGGGCCAAGATGAGAAAAGCGTGGGAGGTTTTTTGTGTCTCACATCTGTGAAATGCAAGCAGGTCAACACTAAACCATTCTACACACCTAGAAAACTGATTTGAGGATTAACACAACAATCTGCATAACCTGAGCCACAGAACTCAGCAGGTTGCAGTGCAGAGCGGTGAACTGGGGGAGAGAGAAGCCGCAGAGGGCAGGGAGCTGTTTTTGCTTGTGGAGAGAGGAGAGATGGGAGGAGAGTACAGGAAAAGCACCCACCATAAAAGCAGCTGGAGAGAAGGTGGAAACAGCCACAGGGACTGAACAAAAAAAGGAGAAAGGAGAAAGGAGAGCATATAAATCCCATTAAGACTCTACAAACAGAAAGAGTGCAGAGCTTAAACTCCATAGAAAGGGTGGAAAGGGTGAATCCCCAGGAGCAGACAGTGAGGTCCAGAAGTCCTTGGGCCACCTGGGGAGAGTCGGTTCCTCTGATGGGAGGACATTTGGTAGAGGCTGTGTGGCCACCCCAAAGCCAAGCTCCCCAGAGGACCCCAGAGAACAAACACATTCACTAGTGTTGGAACGAGAACATACAGGGGAAGCCTGGTGCCAGATATGTGTTGTGACTTACCATAATCCCTGAAATGCTGCTGCTACACAATGGCATAAACTTTTTCTGGCAGGGGCTGGAACCCAGCCGCAGTCTCTGGGCATCTATAACAGCACGGTCCCATGAACATTCCTGGGTGAGGCTGGCACCTGGCTGTTGCTCAGTGAGACCCTCCCCCAGAGGATCTAAGTGGGTCAAAGCTGCAGTCCCTCGGAAGTGAGGGGTTGGGAAACACAGTGCATCTGAGATAAAACTCAGGAGGGAGGTGCCACCTGGCAAACTGACGGCTTGGTCACAGTGTAAAAATGGGGAGTGGACAGAAACTGAAGACAAAAGATGTGCGCAATTGCTGAACGATTAGAACAGACTTCGGATACTGAAGACTGGGTAGCTGGGTGATGCCATTTTCACCATTCTCACACATGCACATACACACCCTCAAGCGCCACACAATCCATGCCAGTAAGCTAAGCAGCGCCATCTAGTGGAGAATGGAGCCATTACACTAAACCCCACACAACTGAGCCAACCTTGCTCTTCAGGAACACTACAAGTCTCTCCACCTGCTTAGTTTATGGACAATAAAGTGCTTTATACTTTGACTTCTAGGGGAAAACGATGTAATTTCAATTGTATTTCAGTCAGTTCTCTGGTCCATCTATTCCATGTTTTTTCTTTTTCATTTCTTTTCTTTTTCTTGAATACAGAAAGAGAAAAAATTTATTTTTACTGTCAATTTCTATTAAAAATATTTTACTTTAATTTTGTTTCTACTATACTATTTACTCTTTTGTGAATTTTTCAAATTCTATTTTACTTCCATCATTTCATTTTATTCTATTTCATTATATTCATTTTTTTTAATTTCAAGTGTTTTCCTTTTTTTTTTTTTCCTTTTCTTTCTCCCTACCACCTTTTTTCCTCTAATCTATCAAGCTCCTTCCAACAACCAGACCAAAACACCCCTAGGATTTAGCATCATTTATTTGACTTTTTTGTGTGTTGTTTTTACTTTTATAATTTTAATTTTTTTACCTTGTTAATTACTTTTTTCCTTCAAAATTACAAAATGAGGGAATTCACCCCAAAATAAAGAGCAGGAAGAAACGACAGCCAGGGACTTAATCAACACAGATATAAGATGTCTGAACCATAATTTAGAATCATGATAATAAGAATACTAGCTGGAGTTGTATTAGATTGGAGTCCCTTTCGGCAGAGATAAAAGAAGTAAAAGCTAGTCAGGATGAAATAAAATATGCTATACCTGAACTGCAATCTCAAATGGATGCCACAGCAGCAGGATGGATGAGACAGAGCAGTGAATCAGCAATATGGAGGACAAACTTATAGAGAATAAAGAAGTAGAAAAACACAGGGAGACTAAGGCAAAAGAGCACAATTTAAGAATTAGAAAAATCAGTGACTCATTAAAAAGAAACAACATCAGAATCAAAGGGGTTCCAGAAGATGAAGAGAGAGAAAAAGGAGTAGAAGGGTAATGTGAGCAAATGATAGCGGAAAACTTTCCTAAACTGGGGAAAGACTCAGACATCAAAATCCAGGAAGGACACAGGACTCCCATTAGATTCAACAAAAACCGGCCATCAACAAGGCATAGCATAGTCAAAATCACAAAATACTCAGGCAAGGAAAAAAGTTATGAGAGCAGCAAGAGAAAAAAAAGTCCTTAACCTACAAGGGAAGACAGATCAGGTTTGCAGCAGACCTATCCACAGAAACTCGGCAGGCCAAAAAGGAGTGGAAGGATATATTCAATGTGCTGAATCAGAAAAATATGCAGCCAAGAATTCTTTATCCAGCAAGGCTGTCATTGAAAATAGAAGGAGAGATAAAAAGTTTCCCAGACAAAAATTAAAGGAGTTTGCGAACACTAAACTATCACTGCAAGAAATTTTAAGGGGGACTCTCTGAGGAGAGAAAAGATGGAGACAGAAAAAAAAGACCAAAAGCAACAAAGACTAGAGAACACCATTAGAAACTCCAATTCTACAGGCAACATAATGGCAATAAATTAATATCTTCCTGAACTCACTCTAAACATCAGTGGAATAAAGGCTACTATCAAAAGACATAGGGTAACAGAATGGATAAGAAAACAACATCCATCTATATGCTGTTTACAAGAGACCAACTTTAGAACTAAAGACACCTTCAGATTGAAAGATAGAGGTTGGAGAATCATCTATCATGCTAATGGTAAACAAAAGAAACCTGGAGTAGCCATACTTACATAAGACAACCCAGACTTTAAAATAAAGACAAGAGATGAAGAAGGGCATTATATCATAATTCAGGGGTCTATGCACCAAGAAGACCTAACAATTGTAAACATTTATGCTCCAAATGTGATAGCACCCAAGTATATAAATCAATTAATCACAAACATAAAGAAACTCATTGATGATAATACCATAATTCAACACCCACTTACAGCAATGGAAAGGTCATCTAGGGGCGCCTGGGTGGCTTAGTCGGTTAAGCGTCCGACTTTCGCTTAGGTCATGATCTCGCGGTTCGTGGGTTCGAGCCCCGCGTCGGGCTCTGTGCTGACTGCCAGCTCAGAGCCTGGAGCCTATTTCAGAGTCTGCATCTCCCTCTCTCTCTGACCCTCCCCTGCTCACGCTGTCTCTCTCTCTCCGAGAAATAAATAAAAATATTAAAAAAAAAAAAAAAAAAAAAGAAAGGTCATCTAAACAGAATATCAGTAAGGAAACAATGGCTTTGAATGACACCCTGGACCAGATGGACTTAACAGATATATTCAGAACATTTCACCAAAGCATCAGAATACACATTCTTTTCCAATGTGCATGGAATGTTCTCCAGAATAGATCACGTACTGGGACACAAATCAGCCCTCAACAAGTACAAAAAGATCGAGATCATACCATGCATATTTTCAGACCACAACACTATGAAACTTGAAATCAACCAGAAGAAAAAAACTGGAAAGATAACAAATACTTGAAGACTAAAGAACAACCTACTAAAGAATAAATGGGCTAACCATTTTAAGAAGTTAAAGAGGAAGTAAAAAGTACATGGAAGCCAATGAAAATGATAACACCAGAGCCCAAAACCTCTGGGATGCAGCAAAGGGGATATTAGAGGGAAGTATACAGCAATCCAGGCCTTCCTAAAGAAGGAAGAAAGTTCTCAGATACACAATCTAACCTTACACCTTAAAGAACTGGGAAAAGAACAGCAAATAAAACCCAAAACTAGCAGAAGACAGGAAATAATAAAGATTAAAGCAGAAATCAATGCTATCAAAACCAAAAAACCAAAAAAACAAAAACAAAAAACAAAAAAAACAGTAGAACAGATCAATGAAACCAGAAGCTGTTCTTTGATAGAATTAACAAAATCGATAAACTCCTAGCCAGTTTGATCAAAAAAAAAAAAAAAAAAGGAAAAGGGCCCAAATAAATAAAATCAAGAATAAAAGAGGCGAAATCACAACCAACACAACAGAAATACAAATAATAAGAGAATATTATGAGCAATTACACACCAATAAAATGGGCAATCTGGTAAAAATGGACAAATTTCTAGAAACACATAAACTACCAAAACTGAAACACGAAGAAATAGAAAATTTGAATAGACCCATAACCAGTAAAGAAATCGAATTAGTAATCAAAAATCTCCCAAAAAACAAGAGTCCAGGGCAAGATGGCTTTCTAGGGGAATTCTACCAAACATTTAAAGAAGAGTAAGACCTATTCTCTTGAAGGTGTCCCAAAAATTAGAAGTGGAAGGAAAACTTCCAAACTCTTTCTATGAAGCCAGCATTACCTTGATTCCAAAACCAGACAAAGTTCCCACTAAAAAGGAGAACTATAGACCAATTTTCCTGATGAACATGGATGCAAAAATCCTCAACAAGACACTAGCCAACCAGGTCTAACAATACATTAAAAAAAAATTATTCACAATGACCAAGTGGAATTTATATCTGGGATGCAGGGCTTGTTCAATATCTGCAAAAACAATCAATGTGATTCATCCAATCAATAAAAGGACAAGAACCACATGATGCTCTCAATATATGCAGAGAAACCATTTGACAAAATACAGCATCATTTCTTGATAAACACACTCAAGAAAGTAGGGATAGAAGGATCATACCTCAAGATCATAAAAGCCATATATGAAAGACACAGTGCTAATATCCTCAATGGGGAAACACTGAGAGCTTTCCCCCTAAGGTCAGGAACAAGACAGAGATGTCCACTCTCGCCACTGTTATTCAACACAGTATGGGAAGTCTTAGCCTCAGCAACCACAAAGAAATAAAAGGCATACAAATCAGCCAGGAGAAGGTGACATGATACTTTATATGGAAAACCCAAAAGATTCCACCAAAAAGCTGCTAGAACTGATTCATGAATTCAGCAAAGTCACAGGATATAAAATCAATCCACAGAAATTGGTTGCATTCCTATACACCAATAATGGAGCAACAGAAAGAGAAATCAAGGAATTAATCCCATTTACAATTGCACCAAAAGCTACTAAATTATACCTAGGAATAAATATAACCAAAGAGGTGAAAAATCTATACACTGAAAACTATAGAAAGCTTATGAAAGAAATTAAAGAAAACACAAAAAGTGGAAAAATATTCCATGTTCCTGGATAGGAAAAACAAAAGTTGTTAAAATGTCAATACTACCCAAAGCAATCTATATATTCAATGCAATTCCTATCAAAATAACACTAGCCTTCTTCACAGAGCTACAACGAACAATCTAATGTTTTTATGGAAACAGAAAAAGAAAACCCAAATAGACAAACTAATCTGGAAAAAGAACACCACAGCTGGAGGCATCACAATCCCAGACTTCAAACTGTATTACAAAGCTCTAATCATCAAGACAGTATGGTACTGGCATAAAAACATGCTCAGATTGGTGGAACAGAATAGAGAACCCAGAAATGGACCCACAAAGGTACGGAAAACTAATTTTTGACAAAGTAGGAAAGAATATCCAATGGAATAAAGACAGTCTCCTCAACAAGTGGTGCTCAGAAAACTGGATAGTGACATGTAGAAAAATGAACCTGGATCACTTACTTACACCATACACAAAAATAAACTCAAAATGGATGTAAGACTTTAAGACAGGAAGCCATCAAAATCCTAGAGGAGAAAGCAGGCAAAAACCTCCTTGACCTTGGCCATTGTAAGTTGTAAGAAGAAGCAACTTCTTTGTCTCCAGAGGCAAAGGAAGCAAATGCAAAAAAAGGAACAATTGGGACCTCATCAAAATAAAAAGTCTGCACAGAGAAGGAAATAATCAGCAAAAATAAAAGGCAACCAGTGGAATGGGAGAAGATATTTGCAAACAACATATCAGATAAAGGGTTATTATCCAAAATCTATAAAGAACTTCTCAAACTCAACACCCAAAAAACAAATAATCCAGTGAAGAAATGGGCAAAAGGCATGAATAGACACTTCTTCCATGAAGACATCCAGATGGTGAACAGACACATGAAAAAATGCTCAAAATCACTCAGCATCAGGGAAATACAAATCAAAACCACAATGAGATACCACCCCACACCTGTCAGAATGACTAACATCAACAACTCAAGCAACAAGAGATGTTGGCAAGGATGCAGAGAAAGAGGATCTCTTTTGCACTGCTGGTGGGAATGCAAACTGGTACAGCCACTCTGGAAAACAGTATAGAAGTTCCTTAAAAAAAATAAATAAATAAAAATAGAACTACCTTATGACCCAGCAATTGCACTACCAGGTATTTATCCAAGGGACACAAGTATGCTGTTTCGAAGGGGCACATGCATCCCAATTTTTTATAGCAGCACTATCAACAATAGCCAAAGTATGGAAAGAGCCCAAATGTCCATCGGTAGATGAATGGATAAAGAAGAAGTGGTATACACACACACACACTGGAGTATTACTCGGCAATCAAAAAGAATGAAATCTTGCCATTTGCAACTATGTGGATAGAACTAGAGGGCATTATGCTAAGTGAAATTAGTGAGTCAGAGAAAGACAAATATCATATGACTTCACTCATATGAGCACTTTAAGGTACAAAACAGATGAACATAAGGGAAGGGAAACAAAAATAATATAAAAACAGGGGAGGGGGACAAAACATAAGAGACTCTTATATATGTAGAACAAACAGAGGGCTGCTGGAGGGGTTGTGGAGGGGGGTAAATGAATAAGGGGCATTAAGAAATCTATTCCTGAAATCATTGTTGCACTATACGCTAACTAACTTGGATGTAAATGTAAAAAAATAAGTTATTTAAAAAATGTTAAAAACAAAAAGATTAGTCCAGATTTTCATCTATAGGCTTGTTTGAGGCTAGAAAATCTACCTCCAGAATTGTTCACCCATGTCTACTGGACAGAGGCCTTGGTTCATCACCTATGGACCTCACCTATTCTTAAGAATCCTCACAACACGCCAACTGGCTTTCCCAGATTAAGTGGTCCAAAAAAGCAAGGAAGAAGCCACATATCTTTTATAACTCAGACTCAAAAGACATATTCAATCATTTCTACAATATCCTGTTGGTTACCCTGGCCAGCCTTTTCCAGTTTGGGAGGAGAACCTATAAAGACATGAATGCCAGGGGGCTACAATCACTGAGAATACCCAGCTCCTCCAGTGTTCTAGATAGTCCTTGTGTTCCCAGATAGTCTAGATGTAGGCAGAAAAGTATCTCTCCCAAGGGCCTATTCTATCTCCTTCCTTCCACATCTTCTATGATCCTCTGTATGTTCTTTGCTTCTCACTCTCAGGTCCTTCAACTGTACCCCCTTAGACTGCTGCTTCTTGTTCAGTTCCTTTATGCTCCATTTTTAAATTGTTCAAGAGATTTCATTGCTCAGGGCAAAAGAGAGGGGGATAAAATTCTTCACTGACGTCAGTCTTAGACTCCCACTATAAAGTTTATTTATTTATTCTGAGAGAGAGAGAGAGAGACAGAGAGAGAGAGAGAGAGTCATGGAAGGGCAGAGAGAGAGGGAGAGAGAGAGAGAATCCCAAGCAGACTCTGCACAGCCAGTGTGGAGCCCAACGTGGGGCTCAAACTCCTGAACCATGAGATCATGACCTGAGCCAAAGTCGGACACTTATAACCAACTGAGCCACCCAGGAACACCTAAATTTTCAGTATAAGGTCATTAGCTTCTTTGTAGTATTAATATTAACAGCTTTAGGTATAAGTTCCTGCACTTTATTATGCTGAAGATATCTGGCTCTTTCTTGAGTCAAAAACTGTTTCCTTGGTCTCAGTATGAGTCAGGTTCTAGGTAGGATAGGGGAGGGAGTGTAGGATGAGGAGAAGGATAGAAAACAAAAATCATATTATCATGCAATAATTGCAATCCATAAACTATTTGTAAATTATTCCTTTGGCATACATCTTATTTAATAAAATAGAAGTTCCCCAAATGCAGACAGTATCTACCTGTTCACTACTTTAATCCCAGTACCTGTCTCAGTGTGTGGCACATAAAAGATACTCTAATAATCATTTAGTATAAAGTAGGCAGCCACCTCAATAATACTATTTAGGAGACTAAAATTTGTCTCCTGATAATGTAAGTAAAGATTCACAAATCTCTCTTAAAATAGAATTGCGTGATCTGAGACAGAATATATTAAATAATGGTAATATACTGATGCCTTAATTAACCATTATAGCTATGCATTCCATGGTATGTATTTATAGTGCATCATAACTCAAGAATAAATCCAAGCCTTGTCATCCACAAAATCATTTATCGAGCACTCCTATTTCATAAATGAAATCCTTCCATGGTTGGTCAATAAATAAATTTATACCTGTTGGCAGAGTTTATGATCAGATCATTGATGAATTTAAATATTTCTTATGTTAGAAACCATAATGGAATGATTTGTCAAAGTTGCTGCTTTGACCTACAACTCGACACACAGACATCGTCTATGATGGGGTCAAGGCCCCAGTGTGCTGAGCATTCGGAACCCTGGAGTCTACAGTGTCACAGTCCAGTGTTGTACAGTATCAGCCAGTGTTCAAGAATAGAGGCCTCCATGCCACTATTCTCAGGGCACCTTTTGTGATGTTCCAGTCAACTCAGAAAGAGAGGAGATACAACACCAGAGGTAGAACAGTTTGAGAAAGGGGATAGATCAGCCTGGGCCCTGACCACAAACAACTGACACTCACCAGATAATTCAGAAAGGAGGATTTATTTTATTTCTTTAAGTTTATTTATTTATATTGAGAGATAGAGAGACAGAGAGAGAGAGAGAGAGAGAGAACAAGTGGGGGAGGGGCAGAGAGAGAGGGAGAGAGAATCCCAAGCAGGCTCCGAGCCCCAATGCAGGACTCAAACTCATGAACTGTGAGATCCTGACTTGAGCCGAAATCAAGAGTCAGATGCTCAACTGACTGAGCCATCCAGGTAACCAAAGAGGATTTATTTTAAAAAAGAACGAGTTTTGAAGATATGGCGGGATGCATACAAGCCTTAAGAGAAAGCACAAATCCCTGGGACTTGAACTGGCAGAGTGGCCTAACCAGGCTTAGAAGAGGGACAGCTTGCAGACACCCCAGTGGAGAGCTTGCTGACAGCCCCCTGAAAGGACCTACAATCTTTCAAAACCAGCCTCATGCTTCTTGCTACTGCCAATCTCCTACCAGGAGACAGAGGGAAAGGCACCCCAAGTACCCAAGACAGAATTTTATTCTTTTCTGAATCCTTCATCCGGAACAGTGCCTGCCAGAGACAAGAGTCTTTAGGAAATGTTTTGTGTAAAGCGAGCCCAACATCCCCCGCCCCATCTCTCATGCTGTGATGTCTGGCAGGTCACTTCAGCTCCTAGATACTCAACCTGCCACCTGTAACATGAGAAGTGTAATAATATGAGGGATACTTTCCTGAGGGGAAAAAAAATGAGATAATACGCTATGAACTACACATTTGTACACAAATTACAAGTCGCAGGAGAGCCCTGAAGGAATGCTGTCTCCATGTCAATAATACTAAAATGTCATCACCTAGGATCATTTTAACAGTGAAGAGATAGTGCTAACCTTCTCCTCCAAATTATTCTATTCAATAAGTCATCTAAGGCAGAGAAATCTATATTTATTTCTATATTACTTAATAATTCTTACTTTATCTTTAAATTTATTTTTTAATGTTTATTTATTTTTGAGAGAGACGGAGACAGAGCATGAGTGGGGTAGGGGCTGAGACAGAGAGGGAGACACAGAATCCAAAACAGGCTCCAGGCTCTGAGTGGTCAGCACAGAGCCTGACACAGGACTCAAATTTGGGAATGGTGAGATCATGACCTAAGCTGAAGTCAGACACTTAACCAACTGAGCCACCAGTCACCCCTAATTTTTTCTTTAACAGAAAAATATCAATCTTATAAAAGGAAAAAACAAGGCTTTTTTTAATTATTAGTTTTGGGGCGCCTGGGTGGCTCAGTCAGTTAAGCATCCAAATCTTGGTTTCAGCTCAGGTCATGATCACAGTTTGTGGGATTGAGTCCTGTGTGGGGCTCTGCACTGATAGCGCAAAACCTGCTTGGGATTCTTTCTCTCTGCCCCTCTCCACACAATCTCCCTCTCTCAAAATAAATAAATAAACTTTAAAAAAAATGATTAGTTTAGACTTCACCAAGCCTGTGTAAAGAGAGAAGTGATGTGCAGTACAGTAGCCACTAGTCACATGTGGCCATTTTAATTTTAATTTCAATTAGTTAAAATTAAATATAACTAAGAATGCGGTTCCTCAGCCACACTTATCACATTTCAGTGCTCAGCAGCCACAGTGTATCTTCACAAAAGGCTCTACTATGCTCAAAGCATAGATGGTTGACCTTTCAAGGCTCTTCCATAATTCTGAAACTCACGTGACCAAAATTAAACATGACCATACTTTGATTAGGTCATTCTGACTGTGTTTGAGGTATGATCACAACATGAGATTGAAACTATTTATAATGGCTATCAACATGAAATATTGAACATGAAATAGAAAGAAGACTAGTGTTGCTATAGAAGGTGCTGTTTGGTGATATTTAACAAGAATGATGTAAACTTTAAGCATGTGGAATTACAGAAATCTACTTTGAGTTTGTAGTTTCTCTCTGCTCATACAGCAGAGGTTCTGTAATGAAAATAATGATATTTTGCCAAGTGAAGTCACTTATTTGCATCAGTGTTGAAATAAACAGCACAAGCAAATGCAGTTCTAAGCATTCAGAGTACACATATCTTGGAATTTAATTTGCCACATCATTCAACCTTCATTATAGCACAAGGTATAACCAAATCACTTACAGCAGCATGTGAAATATGATCTTCTTTGTTGACTCTAAATTTTGGCTACAGCCAAGAAAAACTGATAAATAGCCTACATTTTAAACAGGTCCTCAGGGCAGAGTCAAAGGGATCTCATAACCATCACACCCAGTGGCCAACTTAGGGAGAAAGTTGTAGACTCATTGGAGAGAAGTCTTTGAAATGAATTCAAGGAAGAGAGTGCTATGGGGTCTCCCCCTAACCCTGCAGGGTGGGAGGAGGGAGTGGTGTGCTATCCACAAAAACAATTCACATAAAACAGCCCTTAGAGAATCATTCAAAGAGATTAAGGTTTACTGCAGGAGATATTTCACTGCTCAGGCAGAAGCTTGCTCAGTGGCAAAAATGTTGGGGTACTTTCATAAGAGTATTTGAGAAAGCACTGACATCTATCTCTCAGTGTTTGGAAAAAAACATAAAGTTACAGACTGGGGCCAGACCCTAGGCTCTAAAGGAATCTAAGGCAGAAGGGGGCTAGGAAAGCCCATAATATTAGGGCTAGGAGAGAAAACAGCAAAAGGAATGGCCTGCACTTCCAACAATCAGCTGGGCCTGGATGCACAAATTTTCCCATGTTCAATCTTAGCTGCCTGCCCAGGGATAAAATTCTCATGAGTTTAGTGCTAGGGCAGGAGTCAGGCCAGGGATTGCAAAGTGTCAGCAAGCAAGTAGATTGAAAGCACCAGGAAAGTGCAGTGCAGAGATCCCTGTGGAGGGCAAGGAGGGCAAAGAGACCACCAAATCATCCCACAGAGGAGAACCTGCCTGCCAAGATAGAGAGCAATCAACATCCAAAACACAGTCCCAGAAGGAAGACAGATACCGAGTACTAACAAACCCAGCAGGAATACCCAGGACAACTAACAGTTATTGTGTAAATGTTTTATATATATTAACATATATAATCCTTACAACCACAAATCGTTATTAAAGTTAAATCATTCATAGGTAAAGAATCTATAGAGTTATAACCAAGCCAGTGGGTAGCAGAAGATCTAACCCCAATATCTAACTCCACAGTCTGTGCTCCTAAGCACTGTACTTTATTGCCTCCCTTTTTTACCGATTAATTGCTCATCACACTCCCCCACCTGGATGTCGGAAGAGTCAGGTGCAGAATAGTGAGGGGAGAAGAAATGGAGGAGGATTTGAAGTGATTTTATTGAAAGAATAGCTAACACATTCCCCTCTCAGCCCACATCACTGATTCCTAAAACAGGGTCAGGACTGGGAACTAAGGGAAACTAAAGGGAAAAAATTTTACGTTGGAAGCAAGATTAAAATGTTGCTTTAGAACAGACTTTTAATACATGTTACTGACTGAGAATCTACAAGATCTGTTTTAAATGCTATCAAATACTACAATAGGGAAAGCCTAAAAATCAGGTGTGACATGTGGTGATAAAAGAATAAAGCTAATACCTGATCATATACACCTGAATCCAAAGCAGTCAATAATGGTTTCATTTTTAATGAAGCTATTTTTAATAATGCGAAACTGACAACATCATGCCTTGTCATGCAGATCAATAGATAAACTCATTGGTGAGGCCAAGATTAATTTGAGTCATAGGTTTATCAAAATATAAGTCTGAAAGGACCTTGAGAAGTCATCTATTAGCCATTCAACAGATTGTGTGAAGTCTAAACCAATAAATGAGAAATTGTTGGGTGCACAGTGTAAAAGAAATAGCAAAATTGACTGAGAGCCCTAGAAATCTTCAAAGAGAAATTGAAGATTAATGATAACTTAATAACACAAAAGACTATGGGGCGCCTGGGTGGCTCAGTCAGTTGGGCAGCTTCGGCTCAGGTCATGATCCCGCAGTTCATGGGTTCGAGCCCCACATCGGGCTCTGTGCTGAGCAGAACCTGGAGCCTGCTTTGGATTCTGTGTCTCCCTCTCTCTCTTCGACTCCCCCATTCATGCTGTCTCTCTGTCTCTCTCTCTCTGTCAGAAATAAATAAACATTAAAAATTAAAAAAAAAAAAACCCAGGGGTGGCTGGGTGGCTCAATCGGTTAAGCGTCTGACTTTGGCTCAGGTCATGATCTCACGGTTTGTGGGTTGGAGCCCCGCATCACGCTCTGTGCTGGCAGTTAGCTCAGAGCCTGAAGCCTGCTTCAGATTCTGTGTCTCCCTGTCTCTCTGACCCTGCTTATGCTGTCCTTCTCTCTCAGAAATTAAAAAAAAAAAAAAGAAAAACATTAAAAATTTTTTAAAAAAAAACAAAAGAATAAACTAATAGAATATATGTGTCTTCTAAAAAATTCATAAGTTCAAAATTTTCAACTTCAAAAATTGTTTTTCCTCATCAATCGATTTATCCTTTCACTTCAAAACTGGCAGTAAGATAAGACTTTACCAAGTCAAACTAGGAATGCCTCGGTGGCTCAATCAGTTAAGCAATTGACTCTTGATTTTGGCTCGGGTCATGATCCCAGGGCGGTGAATCTGAGCCCCAGCGCAGAGCCTGCTTGGGATCCTCTCTCTCCCTCTCTCTCTCTCTGTCCCTCCCCTGCTCACACACAATCTCTCTCTCTCAAAATAAATAAATAAACTTTAAAAAAAAATAGTCAAACTAAAGAAAGTTGGGAGATAAATGGGAAAACATTCTAACTTCCAGGAAACCATACCAACTTAGAAGAGATTGAAATAAGTTGGACAAAGGATATTTCCTTTTCTTTCACCTCCAGATAGAAATCATTTTTCAAAATTAAACAGATTTTCCAAACAAAACTTCCTTTCTAGCACGTTATACATTTTAACTCTTTCAACAGTTATGGAGGGGAAAAAAAACTGTCAAAAACATATGGATATTTTGAACCAGACTATTTTTACATGAAAACCTACTCATTATGGTGAGTCATGGGGGAAAAAAATTTTATCGGTGTTTTTTTGGTTGAGAAAATGACTTTCATAAGATATTTCACACATAAAAGTGGTCTTGAGAAAGAAATCTTGTTAGAGAACCTAAATTGTCTATAGAGTGTTTAAAGTTGACAAATTTAGGGGAGGAGGTAATCTCTAAATGAGGAATAGAGGCACAAGTACCAGAAATACTTTCAAGGAGCTAAAATCCTAAACAGTGGCTTGGTCTGGGGTTTGGAATTGTACTCACAGAAGGCGTAATATAACAGCTATGTCATTTGCTTCCTTCCTGGCCTATTGTAATTTTCAAATGTTATATACTTCCCCAAAATTAATTTTATCACCAGCTTCTCATTTTTAACTAAGGACAAAACTAAAAGAAGCTCATTCTAGCTTTTTGACCTCATAGCCATATGTACATAAGCCACTCCTTTAGAAATTCTGATTTGTAACTGATCTTGGGTGAACCTTTGATACTAGTATTTTTAAATCATCTCCCTTGGCTGAGAACCACTGCTCTGACCTACTTGGATACGCAAGTATATACAAAAACACCTTTAATTCAAACCAAAGAGGCTAGATAGATGTAAGCCTCCAGTTAAATCTGTAACAGTCAGCTTCGTATGTTCAACACTCCTGCAATTTTGCAACTATGCTATGTCCTGGCCATTCACTGTGGTTCTCCCACCACAACCTAATCTTAATTGTGAATCAAAATTCTCATAAACAAATCTTAAATAGAACTTAAAAGCTGTTTTTTAAATGATTAAATGTATTAGGTGCCCAGACACTAGGCACTTACAGAGCCTTTGTTAAAACTAAAATTAGGGCACTCTTTTCATTTCAAATGACAGTCATTTGAACTGTCATTACAGTTCATTTTACAGATACATTGACAGTCATTACAACTGTATCTAGTCATTACAACTGGAATGATACTTTTTGTAACAACATTTGTTTCCACATGAATTCATATTTATTTCTATGGATATTCCATTTTAATTTGCCGTTGGTTAAAAATTCATTGATGACTCTTCAATTGCCCTTTGGGACAGCAAACTTGTCCTCACCACTTTCAGAGGAGCTCTGGTATAATTAAGAGCTCTGGTTGTGTAAGCCAAAGTCTCTTGTCTCATTTGCTAACTGAGCCAATCATTATTGGGTTTTCACTTGATGAGAGAATCAGGAAAAAGTTCATTCTTCAATTATAATATGACATGTAAAACTACATGATAATGGCCAAGGGAGAAATGGAAACTGAGTAGGAAAAATCATTTTCCATTATTTAAATATAAGGGTGGCTTTTCAATCAGTACGTCCATTCAGCTTTTTATTAAACTGCTAATGTTAAAATTAAATATCAGCTGTTGATGCTTTTTATTCAAAAAGAATAACACTTATTATTTAACCAGCATTCATTTTACCACTGATGCATTTTTTTATTTCCATGGTGAATGTATAAGGCAGAACATCCCTCTTTTAGAGATCCTCACCTTTAAGGCTCAGAAATATTTAATGATTTCTTTTCAGTGTCAAACAACAAAATTATGGCAAGGCAAGACTTAATTGTTAAATTCCCAATTCTTAACTCATCCCTAATATTAATGTCAATATAAATGAACCAAATGCAGGATATTACTCGCAGTAATTGATCAAGCAACAAGTACTTATTTGTCTAGTACTATATCATCAGGCCCCATAAGGATGCAAAAGAGTAATAAAGCATGACCTCATGGAATTTACGATTTGGTCAAGTCTAGCTAGATTAACTATCTAATTTCAGGTAGTGCTAAATTTTAAAATCTGAGTTTTTTCAAGTTAGCATTTTCAATAACACTATGGCAGATGTAACCAGGCAAACAAGAATATGAGTATTACTACAGAACTAATGATCTGATTGCTTCAACCAATAAAAAGCATGGGAAAGAAAGAAGGAAGGAAGGAGGAAGGAAGGAAGGAAGGAAGGAAGGAAGGAAGGAAGGAAGGAAGGAAGGAAGGAAGGAAGGAAGGAGGAAGGAAGGAAGGAGGAAGGAAGGAAGGAAGGAAGGAAGGAAGAGAAAGAGAGTGGGAGAGAAGCCAAAGATTAAAGACTGTTAAGAAAAATGGCTACCAAATTTAACATATGGGTGTTGTTTAGATGCTAATTTGAATAAACTTGCTGGAGGAATGTGAACACTTGGCAGTTAACAATAGCGAGGAATCCATTTCTTTGCAGAGTTAGAATAGTATTCTAGCTGCATGTTTAAAATGCTCTTCAACTTTTAGAAAAAGAACTTAAAAATTAGCCAGTTCACAAGGGTTAGTATTTACTGGACACTTTGTATGTTCCAAAGATTGTGCTAAGTATATTATATATATGATCTTGTTTAAAACTTATAATACTTAACACTGGGTACCATTTTATAGATGGAAACTGAGATTCAGATTCCTTAAGGGAAATTTGCAAAATCATAGAACTAGCAAATGTCTGAGCTAATATTTGAAGACAGGTCTGTTTGATTATAAAGCTTATGCCATGCATACTCTACCTGTAGTTAAGTGTGGCGTCTTTTGTTTGTTTGTTTTTCTAGTTTTTGTTATTTTTTATCTACTGAGGCATTCTAAACGATGCTTTTAAAGGTAGATGAAATAAGGATGGTTTGTGGCTTTTTTTTCCTGAAACCTGAACAATCAAGACTTTTACTGCTGCTGAGTATGTAAAAAATGTCTCACAAAGAGCAACTCAGATTTTCTTTTGATTGTCATGGTAAGGAATTTGAGGAATTTCTAAGGGGAGGCAGAAACATTGTTCTTCTTCCAAATTGGTTCTATAAATTCAGCAAGTGAGTGAACACATTCAAGAACAAGGGATATGGCAGAACGGGCATTTAAATCACTTCGGCTTCAAAATGCTTTGTGCTCTCTAAATCCTTTTGATCATTAAGCCAGCAGTAAGTAGTTGTCTGAGTTAGAACATTTTTGAGGAATATTTTCCAGAAAGGTTGTAAGAAATACTACTCCTTTGGATGGACTACATTCTCTCCAGTAATTTATGTGAAGGAAATGAGTCGCTGCTCCGAGGAGATAGCCTACTGTCATTAGTATATTGAATCCTTTAGGTCTTAGAAAATAATTGGATATGGTAAAACTCGAGAGATAGGATTGCAGAGATGATTCTTAGAGATACAGAATGTGTAATGTCTCTCAAATGCACGTATTGCCTTATATCTCTAGTATATTGGAGAGTGGTCAGAATAGCATTAACACAATTTTTAAAATTTGTAAGGAAATACAGGACTACTGCCTGATATCCCATCTGTGCTCTTCTAGACATTTGTTAACAGAGCATATTACAAATTCAGCATATGCAATACTCTGTGTTTGCAAAATTTGAGTCAGAAAAGGCTAACTAACCAAAAAGCTAGCAGACGTGCACTGTAGCCATACCGTGGTCCCGGGTTCTGGCTCTTATCTCCATCTCTAGCAAAAGGGTGTTCCAAAGGGAATCTGCAGATAAAAGGAAGTATTTCTCTTTGAGTTTTCTCCAAATAAATTTTAAATCGGTTACTAAAGATTCACAGAAATTTAGAATGGGAGATGATTTTAGAAATCATCTAGTTGAACTCTTACTTTTCATATAAAGAAAGCAAACCCAGAGATGGTCAAATAATTTGCCTAAGGTAACAGAACAAAGTTGGTAAAGAAAAGAACTGGGACTAGAAATAAAAATTTTTTTAGCAATTGGGGAGCAAGTGACTGCCTGGATATCTTGAGGAATTATACTTAAACCTTCAGAGGAACAGTGTACAATTTAGCTAAATCTTGCTTTATGAAATAAACTACATTTTATAAATAACTTAATAATAATTAAAAATTTAATTTTAAAATTAAAAATAATTTAAAAATTCTTTATGTCATGAGAAAAACCCACTTTGGAAAATATTTTTCTCCATTTCAAAGTGAAAACATTAGCAACACATATAGAGAATATTTGAAAAGAACTATTAAGAAGTGATAGTTTCCGTAAGAAGTGACACATGTTAAACCATGGCCATCTTATAACGAATGAATGGTAAGCGATGGGCAATGTATGCACTTTATTGTTTCACCAGGAAAAATCTTTAAGTAAGTCCTGTAATTTAACATTTTTGAATATTACTGGATTGTTCCTCTGACTGCCTCTGTGGTGTTTTGAATTTTTAATCTCTAGCTGGATTCAGAATTCTGAAGGTCTATTAAATTTCATATGATCTAATATAAAAATTCATAAGAAATAATATCATAAGACAGTCAACACTAAAAGAGGTGTTGAGTACGATGTTGTAAATAAAGTCTCACCTAGAAGCAAATGTCCGTTTAAGGTATATTTTTCCCATCTCCTACATTAGTCTTTGAATTTAATAGAGAAAGTTTTCTTAAAAAGATATAATTTATCATAGAATATAAAAATATCAAACTATGTATGTATATATATATTAACCTTGCCCTAAAGACATTGAATAGATAGAGTAATTATTTCAAATTACTAAGCACTCATATCTGTAGGAGATGCATATCACAGACAGCAAAACAGCAGCAAACCTGAAGGTTAAATCTTCTGAGACATGAAATCAATAGGAATGAAAATATAATAGATATGAATAAGATCCTCAAAAGCATAAAGAAATAGTCAGAAGGGAGTCCTTCTGGCCAAATTTAAGACAATTTAAGATCGGGGCGCCTGGGTGGCTTAGTCGGTTAAGCGTCCGACTTTCGCTTGGGTCGTGATCTCGCGGTTCGTGGGTTCGAGCCCCGTGTCGGGCTCTGTGCTGACTGCCAGCTCAGAGCCTGGAGCCAATTTCAGAGTCTGTGACTCCCTCTCTCTCTGACCCTCCCCTGCTCACGCTGTCTCTCTCTCTCTCTCTCAGAAATAAATAAAACATTAAAAATTTAAAAAAAAAAAGACAATTTAAGATCAAAATAATAATAGTGCTAATGAGCTTTATGCACTGAAAAAAATTAATACATAATATTAAAGAAGAGACAAGGAGAGAAATTGAGAAAAAGAGGAAATAAAGCTAGTTTCACAAACTATTAACAATTGATAAATCTAAGTAAGAGATATGCAAGAATTTATTGTGCTATTCTTTTAACGTTACTGTAATTTTGAAAATTTTCAAAATACAATGCTGTGGAAAACAGTATTTCCTCCTCTCTCTTCCTCCCCAGTATTTATAGCAGGAGAAAAAAGGAAGGAATAAGATCAGACATCTTTTGGTAGAGAACCAAAATTCAAATAAAGTGACTCATGAAAGCTCAGAGATGATAGGATTAAATGATTAGGTTAGGGTCATAATTGAGAAGCTTAAACCCAATCAATTTTTTGGACATGAGCCTTTTAGAAAAAAACATACCGATAAGAATGAAATAGTGTCCTTGTTAATATGAAAGGCAAATTTGAAGGACTTAGTTAGATTGGTTCTGGGTTTCTAGCACTGTATAGGACAGAGAGGTCTGACAACCAGAGGACTATTTGTTAATTTGACAGTTAATCCACCACTATAGAAATGGATATATCAAGTACCAGCCATAGTGACATAAGCGATTTTAATAATCTCATTTCCTGCTCATGAACACTTTGCTGTAGATTTTGGTTGGGGAAAAGGAGAAAAAGATCCATGTTGACTAGTCAATAGTGAAATATTCGTTTAGAAGATATATTTCTCTTGACATTCTGATACATTAGTCTGATCTAGTTTTAGTGAGTATTTGTGGTTAAATATATCTAACTGATTAGGAAAACTGGTGTTCTGAGCATTTAGATATATGAACATCAAAAAGAGAACCTGAGGTATATAAGGGAATATTTTCTTCAAGTAATGCTTTTATTTTATTTGCAAAGTGAACTTGAGTAATAATATCAATAAGTTGGAGGGTGAGAAACAGATCTTCTCTTAATGTTATAAACTCTTTTAAGAAAAGCAAAAGGGCTTTGATATATCCTTTCCTATAGAAGAAAATCTAGAATCTCAGTCAAGAGAAGAGATCTCAGTAAGATGATTTTTGCAGCTCTCATCTGTGTTGCTTTAGATTTTTATTTCCCACAGATATGACTGAGTTGAAGTTAATTCATTCAACAAACATTTGTTCAGTTTCTATTACATGAAAGGCTTCCCTCTGGGGAATCAGTACTGATACCTGCACTCATAGAGGTTTTGTCATATTTTCTATAATTAAAAAAAAAATCTTAAACACAGAAGGCATGATAATTTTCTTTCACAGAGGCCCTTATCTCTGAAACCACACAAAATTTCATGTGTTACATTTCATGTGGACTAACTAGTGTAACAAATTATTTCAGTGTTTGGTGCAATACCAGAAGACAAACTATTGGAATCCTATAATGACAAATCTAGAAACCATCAAATCTAAGTCAGTCTTCCAATTAACTAAAATTTTCCAAAGATGATTTCCTGCCTGGTGTGCTATATCTTTGTTATTTATCCTTTAACAAAAAATTGTTTCTGAGACCACCTGCAAGCGAGTTCTATGATCTCCTCAGATACCCAAGAGGAATGTCAGTGCTGACAGAATGTAAGTAACAGGACATCAGCATTGGAACATGAGCGATTTGTGGGAATCCACTCACCACCAAATAAATGTTACAAACGAAATAATCAAAACACAGCAGAAATCATGAAACACCAGGGAAATACCTGGCAGGAAAAGATTACAGTAAACAAATGAATTACATCCTTAAAGGAAATATAATGAAGAGAATAAGAGCAGTGAATTACTACATTTTCAGATACTAAAGGAATTTTACATAACAACAACAAATAAACAGAAAATGCAATATACCATAATAATTGTTCCCAGATGGCCATTTTGGTATAACACAATGGGAATTATATGTGTATATAAATTAGCATAATATGCATTAGAAAGTGGCCATGTTTATAGGGTTGATTAGAGTTCTGGAGACAGATATCTGCTTAGTAAATTACCTCCAAATTGCCATTTAGAATAATTAAGTAGCCCTACTTGAAGAGAGAAGGTCTACTTGCCAGAAAAAAGCTAGCAAATAACTGTGAAATAAATGATAGAATTATAAATGTAACTACTTTGTAAGCCCTAATGAGATTATTGATGCAGCCAAGACTTCTCATTTGGTGTTAAAAGGATTAGGCAAGTGGCTCTTGGTAACCTGGAACTTTACATAGTTCTAGCCAAAAAAAAAAAAAAATTGGTCAAAAGCTGGGAAACGAAACAATAGAAGAATCAGACTTCTGGGGTGCCTGGATGGCTCAGTGGATTCAGCGTCCAACTCTTGGTTTTGACCTAGGTCATGATCTCATGGTTCATAGGTACGACCCCTACTGTCAGACTCTGTGCTAACAGTGCAGAGGCTGCTTGGGACTCTCTCTCTCTCTCTCTCTCTGCCCCTCCCTGGCTCATGCTTTCTCTGTCTCTCTCAAAATAAATAAACTTAAAAAGAAAATAAAGAAGAGGATGAAGAATCAGGCTTTCAAAACCCTTCCTCTTAGGGCCAAACTTAATATCACCCTTGGTGGAACTACCAGACATTTGCGATTACCAGCGTGATATAATGGGGAATATTGAACATTACCTATGATTTTAACTTTGGCAAAAATGTTTAACTTGAATTTTATAAAGCCTTTAGATTTAACTCCTAGATTACAGAGATTACTGGAAAAGACAGAACAAGCAAGACATCACCACACACAGAAAAAGGCATCAAACAATGTTAGACATTCTAAAAAGCAACTAGGAAGACTTCAGCAAGTCAGAACGTCATCACAAAATGCACTGTGGAAGAATGAAAGAGACTCAAAGGATTTAACAAGGTGTGTTTAGATTGGATCTTGATTCAGATAGACTACCTGCAAAAGGACAATAGAAGAGATTTAAATATGGATTATTAGGTGATATTAATGAATTATTAATTATATTAGCTGATGTCATTTAGGCTATGAAAGATTTTCACTTTTATTTTTTTTTTTAATTTTTTTTAAGTTTTTTTAAATTTATTTCTAGAGAGAGAGAGAGAGCGTGAGCAGGGGAGGGTCAGAGAGAGAGGGAGTCACAGACTGAAACAGGCTCCAGGCTCTGAGCTGGCAGTCAGCACAGAGACCGATGCGGGGCTTGAACCCACGAACCGCGAGATCATGACCTAAGCGAAAGTCGGACGCTTAACTGACTAAGCCACCCAGGCGCCCCAGATTTTCACTTTTAAAGAAACATATTGAAGTATTAGGATGGAATGTCATAACTATTTAACTTAAAATATATCACAACAGAAAGTGTATGTACACATTTGCTTTAATGTAGAAACCAAAAGCAGAATGAATACATGTATACCAAGGAAAGTGAGTCAGCATTTAGAAGACTCTTCATTCAAAAGCCCTTCAAACGTAGCTGCTTCTAGATTCAACTATCTTTATCTCCAGTTACCAAAGTACTTATTAATGAATACAGTGGATGTTAGGCCTTATTTCGCATTAGAGAAGTGATGGGTGTTCAGGGTACATGGATTGTCTAGAAATATTTTATAGGCACACTGGTCGTGAATTCTATTACTGTAATACTGTCGCATCTGCCTGGAGTAAACCTTCTATGCAAGTTGCTTGGCAGAGGACCCAAATAGAAAAGGAGATGGACTTCCCAAGTGGTGTGGGAAGACAAGTGGTGTGACTGTGTCGGTGTTAATCAATGCTAATCAATGCTTGCTGAGTTGCAAAAGTCAGTCTTAGGCTTGCCTTATTTTTCACACTTTCATGTGTCACCTCACACCTAGGGTGAGGGAAAAGAGACCTATATTCCACCAACGGTCTAACTATTAGAAGTTGGTAACCACCTACCAAAGGAACTGAATTCTAAAGGAGCAGTGGATGTAGATGTAGATTATGTCAGTCTAAAGTAAGGTCTGACAGACTGCTGTAGAGAATAACTTCAGCGACCCATATGTGTGAACACTGTGTGGAATGCAAAAACAATGATTGACCGAATGGAAAATTATTTTCTAGGATCTTAAAGTATGTAAAGACAAATCTCAAGACTGTGAAACTTCTGTTTTTGTCTATTTTATTTTTTTAATGTTTATTTATTATTGACACAGGGAAACAAGAGCATGAGTGGGGGAGGGGCAGAGAGAGAGGGAAACAGAATCTGAGGGAGGCTCCAGGCTCTGAACTGGCAGCACAGAGCCCGTTGCAGGATTTGAACCCATCAACCATGAGATCATGACCTGAGCTAAAGTCGGACGCTTAACCGACTGAGCCACCCAGGCGCCCCTGTTTTTGTCTATTTTAAATTAAAGGAAATTTCAAAAAATTATTGATTATTCTTTTATTAGTTTTTCGTATAAAAAAACTGGATATCCATTTTCAATCCAAAGTCTAATGCTTCATTTAACCTCAACTAGTTAAGTTACATATCCCTTTCACCTAAAGCACACCATACTCCCTAAAATAGATTCTGATTATCTTTTTAACAGCATAAGTATATTTAAGTCAGTTCTTTGAAGCTAATCATAAAACCATTCAAACTTGTAATTCCCACCAAAGTGAAAAAAACAAAGGATGTTTTATAGAATTTCTGGTCCCATTTAATTAATTGACCATAAATCATTGCTTGCCATTTGTATGCTAACTCTAACTAAGGCCAAGAAAAAAATTCTCAGGTCTTTTGTTCAAAAAAGGATTCCTGGTACTGAGTCTTGTCAAAATAATTCCCAGCTTTGTGGAAGCAGAGTAGAAAGAAGCTGTTTAGCATTGGATCATTCAGAACTTGACACTCTTGCAGAGTAAGCAACATATTTTTAAAAATCAAAGGTCAAATGTCAAACCTTTCTGGTGAGGTGATGACTTGTTTTAAGATTCACTAGTCATAATTAGTTAGAGCACTGTGGCTTTCAGTGTTTTCTATCATTAACCCTTTGTGCATGCAAGAGTTTGTACTTCATATATTTTAGTTTGAAGCCAATTATATGGTGTTTAAACACATTTTTTGGCCCATTTTATGTAACAGGCCTACTCCTGACAAGGTGTCTGAATGAACGTCAAATATTTGTGGAGTATATATTTTAAACTTCACCAGGAGCCCTTAGTTAAAATAATGGCATCTAAAACACACATTGGAAGAAAAAAAAAAAAAGATCTTATGTAATCAGAAAACTCATTTACACTAAATCTGTATTTACTTTTAGATATTAATTTTGTGTTTGAGTATATTTCAAGTGCAAGTAGATTTCCAAATCAAGTAACACATAGCTTTTAATGGGATGAGTGGCAATTTAAATTTATTAGTATTTCTTATATATGGACTTGGGAAAATTTACAAGTGAACAATTGGTTGTTTCCTCATAACATTTGCAGGGTGAGGTCTGATTAGGCCAGCTGCAGAAAGCTTGATATACATCCTCCAGGCCAATGTCACTACCATCATGCTGCTTCTACCAGTGAAGGATGGTGCTTTGAGATATGACCATGTCCTTGACAGAGCTAAGAAAGAGCAAAAGTGGCTCAGAGCCCATTCTATTATCCCTATTTTATTGTTTCTTTTCCCCACAGAGCAAATTCCAACATTTTCAGAAATATTTAAAGAAAATTAATAAATATGAAACACTACTTCAAGAAACACAAAAAGGTAGATAAAAGTCTTCTGAGACTACCCACTTAAAGGTTGATAATAGACTTTGTTCAACTTGAATCTTTTTTTAGACTCTTCTTCCTTCCTATTTTAATCTACTTCCAGAAAACTGCTTCCTTTTGGCAGCTGATGATGTTAATTGTACTGTTGACTAAATTGCCCTAAGGATGAATATCATGTGTTTAACTGGCTTATAAACCTCAGACTTTGTCTCCACCCAGCATTTGCCATAAGAAAACAACTCCCCTTGGAGAGAATTTTACTCTTTCCTGAATCCTATCCACTCACAAATCACAAAGAATTGTGTATTACGAGTAAGCTTCCAAACATACCTGTCCCTTTTTTCTATTTAACAGACGATTATCTCTGATGATAGCTATATATTCATTGTACTCCTAAGCCTTCCTGATCAGTACAGTACTATATTTTTACTGAATAGTTTCTGGTTTTCCATAGAAAAGTCAAGTCTTAAAGGATCCAAACATTTCTTTTGTTTGTTGTGTTTGTGTGTGTGCGCATGTGCACATGCATACTATCTTCAAAGTTGATTAAGGAAGACAGTGTTTACTGGCTTTTTTAAATAATATTTTTAATTATAAAATCCACATGTTTCTGGTAGAAAGCAGATAAAAATCACCTATTATTCCATGATCCAAAGATAACAGTAGTGAAATTGCCCTGCATATCAGGGCAATATGTTATATATGTATACATTTTTGCTTAATTTACTCTTTTTTAACAATAAAATATTATATTATGCACATATTGTCTTAGCCTATTTTTCCTCTAGCAATACATTATTACATTTTCACATAGCAAAAAATATTTTCCTACAAATTGTTCTAATGGAATCACAGTAATAGAGTATTTTAAAGTGGCCAGATAGTGTTCATTATGCCTAGCTTTAGAGATAAAGCAACAGAAAAAAGTCCATAACAACAAAAAAATACATTGAGCTTTTTAAAATGTTTTACATATCAAAGAATTTTTTTTGCCAAATGTCTACTATGTGCCTCTTATGTGCTAGGAAAACAAAGATAAACAATGTATTCTTAGACCAGTTGTAATATGGGAAAGTCAGTCAAATGTTTTTCTGTGTGGTAGGCACTATGACAGAGATAGGCCTAGAAGGTATAGGAGCACAGAAAGGGACATCTAAATCAAAATGAAGGTCACTGATTAAGTGACACTAAATTCTGAAGGACAAGAGGGAAGGGTATTGGGGAGTCAAGAAACAATATAAGTAAAAGGACTGTCTAGAAGTATTCAGGTAGTATTTCATAAACTTGCTCCATCAATAAGAAACAGGATTCCTAAGCTCCATCCATGGAGATTTGAATTCACCAAATTTAGGGCCAGGCGAAGAATCTATTTAACAACACCTTAAAGAAACTCCTACTTTAAAGCAAAGTTTCAAAACTATTCTAGTCCTTCTGATTGGAAGCCTGGTTGCTTTAAGTAAAGAGGTAAGGAACCAGACATCAATAAGCCTTAGAAAGTGGCCAGAAACAGAATGTGTTGAATAAGCTTTGAGTTTATCCTGAAAGATAGAGGACTGAATCCTATCTTGCAGGTCAGATTAGCATTTCAGAAAGATAACTCTGGAAAATAGAGTGTGGTATGGAAGAAAAACTGGTCTTGAGGCAGCTAATGTGGTAATTGAAGTAAGAAATTATGAAGACCTTGATCAAATGAGTGGTTATAAGTAAGAGAAAGAGAAGAACAAGAAATATGTAGGAAGTAAATGCCACAGGGTTTAGTGACTGATTGGTGACTGATTAGGGATTGTTGGGTGTGAGTGATCTAGGAAGACTCCCAGGGAAGTGAATTAGGAGACTGATAAGATATGGGCCATTCATCAAGACAGAAGAGCAAATTGGGGGGAAAAAAGAAAGTTCTCATTTAGATAAACTGAGTTTTACTAGATATTCAGGTATATAATTCAGTCCAAAACGCAAGTGCAAGTTTTGACATGAGGTATAGTTTGCACTATAACTGTAGTGGAAGTTGAAGCCATCCATCTAAGAGAAGAACCATAAAGCCATGGAGAAGCCAGTATTTAATGTTTAAGCAGAAAAAAAGAAACCTACAATGGAGACTAAAAAGATCATCAACTTTTTTGTTTTTTAATAGAAAGGATAGTGTCACAGAAACTAAAGAGAAAGAAAGACTCAGGAAGGAGACAATATTTATCCATGACTCGTGCTACAAGGAAATCAGGAAGTTAAAGGGAAAGGATGTCCACTGAACTGTGTCATATGAAGGTCAATGGTGAATGTATCAAGAATGTCTCCTTTACACCTGTCTCTTGTGAGCTAGGCCAATCAAATGATTCCTTCCTAGGAGCTGAATCTTGAGTTTGACACCAGGAAGGTAAAGGCAGTTGAACCTGAGTCTGTAAATATATGGGACCATGATGGTTCCACAGTTCCATATTTTATGATCCTCAATGTTCTGTCCCTGGGAGGCTTGGTTGTTTTGCACTTTCTTCTATGCTATGAATTACAACAGTATCTTTCCAATGAATTTCATTTTTTTCTGTAAGTTATTCCGCATTGGTTTCTTTTGCTTATAGTTAAAACCCCAAACTGATAGTCTTTTTTTACATTTTTTTTTTTATTTTTTGGTGAGATAAAGCATGTTCTCTTTGTTTTCTGAGGTGAAGATGGTGGGGACAACAGGGGAGGTGGTTGATATAATGAACTCACTGAGTAGGCAAGAGGGGATAGAGTCCAAGCCCCAGGTTGAGAAATGAGTTTTTGGTTGGACACCGCTTCCATAACAAAGGGGAGGTAGAAATGTCAATTAGCGTAAGTAAGAGGAAGAGGAAGATGCATTTCTCACTTCATGCCTTTGGCTTTTCTCAGAGAAATGGCAGAACCATCATCTGCTGAGTCTAAGATAGGTTGATGGCAGGAAGGGGATTTGAGAGGAAGAGGAAGATTTAGAATAACCACTGTCAGTTTATCAGATACATGTTGACCATAACCAAGGCCCCAACCTTAGTTAGAAAGCAGAAATATGTAGTTAGATCAACTGTCACTATATATTTTTCTCCAGAAACTCTCAGCTGCTCAGTTCCAGTGCCAAAGAAACACAATGGCTATATTAGAGTTGAAAGTAATATTGAAAGCATGATTTAAGTGGTGGACACCACTGTCTGGGGCTGGACAGGAGAAAATGGGAAGACAGAGGAGGGCTGATTGATTAAGGGAAAATGAAGGATTCAAAGCTCATGGGGTCATGAGGTCAAAGAGCAAGCATAGTTCAACTAAGGACAAGAGAGTTACCAGAAACAAATGGTGGAAAGAAGCAGATGTCTTGCTTAAACATGAAGCTTAAATCTGAATCTCTCTACAGATGGAGGAGTTGTGTCCATCGATCTTCTGTCCTATTATTTTTCCTTAGAAGGATTCCTAATGTTTTTCTGTGACTTTCACCCACAAGGTGGATGACCACTTGGTGGGGCTCTTGCAGAGAAAATGTCAGCCTATTGGTTAAATTATGTAGTTTAGTTTAGCCTAGTACATTAAATGATGGATTTATTGAAAAGTAGTTTTTTCCTCCACTTTTATGAGCTACCTATTCTCCAAAAGAAAAATATCTGATCACTGGTACTCTTATCAACCAAGATTTGGAAAGGTTCTTTGATTTGACTCAACAATTACTGTTCCCTGTATTAGCAGCCTAACCATAATCCTTTCTTTCTCTTCCTTCCCTGGCAGTAGAAATTACCTTTAAGAGAGAATCAGAAAAAATGGACCGTAAATAAGACACTACTCTTTTAGTCTTAGTCTATTAATAATATCTTTACTATCTTACCTCATGGACTCAAAAAAAATTATTTTGCTTAGTGCCACCCTTCTTTACCGCTGACTATGAAACAATGATCTGTTGCATAAATTGCCACCTACCTTTTAATCCATAGCAGCCATGTATTAAAATTGTAAAGCCAGTAATTACCAGTAAGGAGAGTGGCATTATCTGCTGTGACTTCCTGTTCAATTTTACTTTGAAAGTGTCTTAGCTGGTTAGCTTTCTTGGATACTGTGTGCCATAGACTACTTATTCTCCTTTCCCTGGCACAGTCCCTCCAAATGTGCCTTATCTCTGCAAGGAGCAAATGTTGTTGAATTGCTGCATGTTCACCTCTATGACTGGCAGAACAAATCAACCACAAGGTTTTATTACTGGGTGTTTATAGTTTCACCTTAGTCTATGACTGACAACACATACTTTCTAATGCAGAGTGAGGAAAGAAAGAAAGTGCAGTTAAGCTAATAATTCCGCAACAAAATATTTATGTGCTCCCCACCACTAACACCTAGTGGTTGAATTGATTACATTGAAAAAATGCCATTTGTTAAGTATTCTGTGGAAAGACTTCCTACTGGCCAGAAGGTTAGATAAAGAATTCTCTGTGGTGTCTTCCAGCTCTGAGAGCTTATGTTCAAAATATCAACTTAATTGCAGGGCCTATCAACAATTGGAGGGCAAAGGTTTGCTCTAGTCCTACAATCCAGCCTTATTAGACTTAAGGGAGATGTGACAGAATATAACACAGCCAGTGTGAGAAGAAATTAAGCCACATATCTGCATGATGATAGGGGCAGAGAAGAAATTATTCACATGATATTGAGAATGATTCTTGTATCGCCTGAAAACATGTTAAAATCATATTATCTCATTTCTGATTTCTATTGAATTCTATGTTAACTAAAGAAGATAGCTGCTATATTTTCTAACTGAAAAAGGAGGGAATTGATTATGGAAGTTTTAAATATTGACCTATGTTGTAAAATTGAATTGGAATTGAAACAATTGTCAGTTTTCCTAATGTCCAAGACAGGAATTCACCAATTCTCAAAACTCTTCATTCCACAGACCTGTTAAGGGGTCCTTCGTAACTTAATTAGCATACCAAATTATTTGCTGGGTGCTTCATCCTGGTGCTGCTTTCTTCTAGAAGACACACACATGCACACCCAAATACACACACACAGAGTGTTCAGGATTTTTTTGCTCTTAACAGAAATAAGAAATAAAAAATATTCTCCTCTTTTCTGTTTTATTTTCTTTAGACACAGATGGGGAGCTTCCTATCAGAAAGAAATGGGAAAGAGCAAAATAAAAATAATTAGTGGAAAGAGAAAGCAAATTTTCAGGACAGGACCTTGAGAAGGAGGAGAAGAGGTATGTGCAGTTGAGCTGAGCCATCATGTTCACTTTTCATTCTCTTGGAATGGCCTCAGGGATTAGAGCTGGGAAGGCATTGATCTGGTAGGGGAAGTGGGCAGCAGAGAAACACTGGACTGGATAAGAATGTCAATGCCATAATCAGAACCTAAATAAAGAGGCATTAGTGTAGAAGAGAGTGTATTTTGTTTTGGAGAAAAGAAGGAAGTGATAGTACAGCACATAAGAAAGACATAACTATTTATATCACTCTCCAGAGCACTGACTCTAGTAACCTATAGGCATGATAATTTTAATCTCAATCCCTTCAAAAAGAAGAGAGTATGAGACAAGGACTTATATGCAAGACTATTTGAGAAATGATCCTAAGCATCGGCGATGGAGAGATTGAAGAGAATAAAACAGAAGACAGGAAAGCAGTACAGGAGTTGTTCTGGAGTCGGACACGACCACAGGCAACCAGGGCATGCTTCACTGGGACTCTCTACAGAGCCATGTAGAATGAGCCTCAGAAGTGTGCATCCAAGGGATAGAAGAAAGTGTCATTTACCCACTAAGGTCTTCCTTCATTAGTCAAGAGTTGCCCCAAACACAGTTATTCTCTGTGTAAGATATGTGAGGCAGGTCTGTTTCTTGCCACAGGCATCCCGGCTGCTGGGTAGAGAAGCTGGGTCACAAGTGGAGAGGTGAAGAAAGTGATGTCAGTTTCCCCCTAGCTGAGGATGGCTGCCTGGCTGATGTGATGTGATGAAGAAAGTGATGTCAGTTTCCCCCCTAGCTGATGGCTGGAGTTGGTTGCCTATCCAACAATTAACCGTATTAGAGATTAAAAAATAAAATAACCCCTGGGAATAAGTAGAAATAGAAAAATAGGAAGCTTATAAAGAAAACTTTATAGAGAAGGAAAACTGGCAGGTATCACCAATGATGGGACTAGATGGCATCATAGGCCTCCTGGTGTGATACACTGAGAAAGAAAGGCTGTTACTCTTATGTAGGATTCTGCCAAAATGTGTAACCCAGATTTAATTATCAGGAAACATCAGACAAACTGAAATTAAGGTACATTTCACAAAATAAATGCTTTGAACTCTTTTTTTTGAACTCTTAAAAAATATCAGTATCATGAAATAGAGTGAGGAAGAGCAAAATGATTTAAAAATTATAGTAATATGTGACTCTGTTTAATCCTAAATGGGAAAAAATGTTATGAAAGACATGATTAGAAAAAATTATAAAGTTTTAATAGATCTGTTGAATGAAGTATTATAACAATGTTATGTTTCTTGATTTGGATGATTTTACTATGGTATGTAAATGATATCTTCATCCTTTAAAAATGTACAGTGACATTTGGGGGTAAAGGATAATGATGTTTTCCCAACTTTCAAATGGTTTAGAAAATTAGATAGAGAGATGATAGATAAAGGAGAGAGGGAAATCAAGCGTGGCCAAACGACAACAAAATGGTTTAATATAAGTAAAGTATATGAGTGTTCTTTGCACTATTCTTGCAACTTTTCTGTAAGTTTAGAACAATTATAAAAATTTTAAATAATTAAGCTCTGAATCAAATGGAATAGACTGAGGGTTCAAAATACCTGAGTTCTGGTCCAAGTCCTTGGTGCTTGTTAAGTTTGAGTTTTCTCATCTGGAAACTCGTTGAATTGTTGTGAGGACTAAATAAGGTCACATGCAAAAGAAGCTTGAAAAGTTTAAAATAACGCAATTGTGTGGCCTTGTTAGAAATGTAGTCTGAGTTTTGAAAGATGACCTTGAGGTGTCTGATCATGCATCATCTAAGTGGTGACAGACATATCCAGGGAAATGGAAGAATGTGTGGAATCAAATGAAAGAAAAAGCATTTTAGGTCATTTTCAGCTACTAACTCCCTTTCCCAAATTGGTTCCCTTCAACAGACATTTATTATCTATATACTAAATATTGCGCATATTGCAAGAATTGCAAAGTTAACTTTCTTCTATCCTCAAGGAGCTCAGAGTCTATCATGGGATAAAGCCACAAAAATAAAAATCTATAATATGATGTGATAAGAATTGTCTACAAAAACTCAAATAAGTACACCAATAAATCTGATGTTTTGGGGTAGGTATAAGAGAATTTCAGGCAGAAAGTAATTAATAGCTGAAGTCAGCCTTGATGAATGAGGAGATCACTTAGAGATAAGAAAAAACCATTTCAGGCAAAGAGAAGGCTGAGGAAGGCACAAAAATACATGTTAGTCTCTTGGCATTCTTTGCCTCTTTTGTAATACCTCCCCACATAACTTCCTAACATGTATGATGCCATGATAATTCTCTGTTTTTATTTCTTTTCTACTGGTATCTTTGAAGTTGAAAGTATATTAAAATATTGAGTGGCCTACCAACAGTCATGAAAAATGAATGGAAGCTCCTGATAAAAGTTTGTTTGGGGGCTAATTCCCTTAAATCTGATCCTGGATGCCAAGGTTTTAGAATTGTTTGAGAAGGAGAGGGAGGGGAGGAAGGGGAGAGGGAGGGGGAGGAGGAGAAAACATCTGCATACCATACAGTTCTCTTCTTTGCATTGGGGTCTGGGTTATTTCACAGAGCATTTTGATCAATGGTGCAAATTATTTGAATTACCAATTCGGACTAAAGCTCTCAGAAATGATGTCAATGAATACACATGGTGTAGAAAGGAAAAGAAGCAAGACTCATCATAAAGCCACAAAAAACTATTTTGGGATACTCAGAAGATGTCTGGGTTACTACGGAAAACGGTCAGGTATGTCCTGATTTAGGACTTAAGTGAAAGACATCTCTGTGGTTAATCATTTCACTTGCGACTAGGGAGCAGCAGCCTCTGGCGGGTACAGTCCACGGCGCTACACGGAGGTGCAAGAAGAGTTTCGGTTTTGATTTTGCTCTCCTTTCTTTGAAATGATTATAGCTTCTGCTTTTGAACAAACAGTAACAGTTTCTGATCCTTGTTTTACTATATTGAAGACCAAAGTGAGAACTTGTTTTTGAGACAGGAAATGCTGGTGAAACTCCTAGCTCTGACAACACTTTCTAAGCAAATTTAGGCACATTTCTTCCATTCTGGAGCTTTTAAGGTCTGCCTCTCCACAAGACACTCAGTGGAAGCTGAGAGCTAGAATAATTCAGACCCTGGGCATCAGTAGTCCAATCCTCTTATTTCATACCTGGAAAACTCGAAATCGTAGCTCTACTGACTTTTTAAAGTAATACAAACACATGCTAGATAATGTCTTCAAGGTGTTCTGATCATCTTGGAAAGAAATTGTGTATTTTAAAATCAGCACTTTGGAAGGCATTGTAAGAACCCTGCTCCAATATGCAGTATATGGATCAAGTGTCATTTGCAGGACATTTAAGATGGGCATTGAGGTCCTGTCATTTTGAAAAGTCACTAAAATGCAACCTGTTAGAACAATTTTAACTCTGTAGCTCTTAACTGTCAATTTATGATAAAATAGGCCTTTTTTTAAATTCACACTAATTCTTCCCTCTCTTATGTTCTCTCCACCAACTCAATATATGTAAGATCAGTTTAGGCCATCTCTGACTCTTCTGAAATATTCTATCCCTCTCAGGGCAGCCTGACATGTGCTTTTGAAATGTAATTTATGTATAATGAAGGTGGTAGCAGTTTAAATATTCTCTACCTATAATGAAAATGGTAGCAAGTGGCAGGCAAGGGAGATTTCTCAAAATCTGGGATTCTCAGATTCCATCCTCAGGATGGATTCTGAAATCCTCAGTGTATTTCAGAAATTCTTGCGGAGGGGAGAAAAAAAAAAAAGAAATTCTCTGGAGGTAGATTTGTTAACATATAGCCACCTGTAGTCCATATTGCTTTTTTTTCTCCCTTGGGATGCATGGCCTTAATTAACAATATTTATCTTAAAGAATCCCACAGTGCCACAGCCTTATATGCCTTACCCAGGTAAGCCAGATGGAGCAATGAGACTCCTCGAAACTACTACTTCTGTTTACAAACCCCTAGCAGAGCCTCTCTCCCACACAACACATAAACTCTCCCTTTTAGTTAATACTTAAAAGCTACTCATTTGAGCTTTATTCTTTTGGCATCGTGGTTTAATTGCCGCTAAAATTAAAATGCTTTTTGCACTATCATTAATTATTTACACCCTACTGTGGTGGAAGAATCTGAACAACAATTTTGATAGATGACTGCTTAAGACTGAGTGAATTAACTGTTATTGATCACTTTGGGAATGAATTAATGGTTACTGCTCACTTGCTATGTTCTGAGCACTTGACTGGACACTTTTTTAAATGCACTTTTGGTATAATACTTTAAATTTTTTAAAAATGTTTTATTTATTTTTGAGAGAGAGAGAGAGAGTAAGCAGGGGAGGTCAGAGAAAAAGGAAGAAACAGAATCCGAGGACAGGCTCCAGGCTCCGAGCTGTCAGCACAGAGCCCGACATAGGGCTCGAACCTACAAACCGTGAGATCATGACCTGAGCCAAAGTCGGACGATCAACCGACTGAGCCACCCAGGCGCCGCTGTATATTTTTTTTAAAGTCTCACAATAATTCTGCCAAGTTGGCATTCTTCTCCCTAGTTTTCAGAAGGGAAAACAGGTTCAGAAGGTAGGAAGATTTACACTGCTCATAAGTGGTAGCCAGCATTTAAACTCATGCCTACAGTTCAGACACCTAAGCTGACAGACAGCACAGCTTGGCACATGCACATTCTTATCCCAGAGGGTGGTAGAAAGAGCATGGATAAATAAGAACCAGAGATCTGAGGGGGAACTGGCTTAGGGTGCGTTAGAAGAAAACAAGAAAAACAGATAATGGTGAGGAACTTGGGTACTCAGTAGGTTAAGCGTCCAACTTTGGCTAAGATCATGATCTCACAGTTTGTGAGTCTGAGCCCAGCATTGGGCTCTGTGCTGATAGCTCACAGCCTGAGTCTGCTTCAAATTCTGTGTCTTCCTCTCTCTCTGCCCCTCCCTTACTCATGTAGTCTCTGTCTCTCAAAAATAAATAAGCATTAGAAAAACAGATAATGGGTGTTGAGGCACCTGGGTGGCTCAGTAGGTTAAGCGTCCGACTTTGGCTCAGGTCATGGTCTCACAGTTCATGGGTTTGAGCCTTGTGTTGGGCTCTGTGCTGACAGTTCAGAGCCTGGAGCCAGCTTCGGATTCTGTGTCTTCTTCTGTCTCTGCCCCTCCCTGACTCATGTACTGTCTCACTTTGTCTCTCAAATATAAATAAATGTAAAAAATTTAAAAAAAACAGATAATGGAACAAGAGAAGTGAAACATAAGGTGAAGAAGATCTACCCACCTTAAAATGTTTATTGAGTGATTACTTTACATCTTGGCATAGGAAGGAAGAGGCAAATACCTCAAAGTTCTCAGGCAATAGCAGAAATGGCAAGCTTGGGAACCTGCAGGCCAAGGGAAGGCTGCAAATGAATAGCTCATTCAATGCTGGTCTACTCAAAAGTTTGTAAAATTTTTAATTAGCTGCTCATATTTCCTTGTTTTTATTTTTCCAAATAAATGGTACATGTACATGAAACAAACTTCAAAAAGTAACGAAGGATGCACAGTGAAAAGGAATGAATTTTTCCAACTTGGCTCCCAACCATTCCCCTTCTTCATCACAGAGACAAGCCTCATTTTCAGTTTTTTTTTTCATATTCTCCCACAGTTAATATCTAAATATATATAATATGTATGTACATATTATATATAATATAAGCATGTGTAGTATTTATTATATATATTCTTCAAGTTAAAGCATATACATGTTATTTTAAAAACTAAGAATGCAAATGGTAGCATTCAATACAAACTGTTTATTTTACATCTTGTGTTTTTTTTTAACAATATGTATCATATCAGTATATACCCGCTGCCTTATGCACCCTAATGGCTACATAACATTCCATGGTATTCAGGTACTATAAGTCATTTAACCAGATTCCTTTTGAAGGGTATTTAAGATGTCTTCAATATTTTACCACTAGAAAAGTATTGCAGTGAGTGTCCTTATGCACATGTCATTTTGCATGTATGCAAGTGTATTTGTAGGGTAAATTTCTAAAAATAGAATTGCTAAGTCAAAGATATGTACAGTTGTATATACTTTAATTTTAACAGGCACTTATAAAATGCTCTACATGGAGGTATTCTCTGCTTTTGTTCCCACCAGCAGTATATGAGAGCATCTCTTTCTCTATACCACACCATTTGACTTTAGCCAATCTGTAGATGGAGTATTAAGTCTCTATGGTTTGTATTTGGATAGCCAACATTCTTATTTTTTTAAGTTTATTTTTATTTGCGGGAAGGATAGAGAGCAAGCAGGGTGGGACAGAGAGAGGGAGACAGAATCCCAACCAGGCCCTGCACTGCCAGCACAGAGCCTAATATGGGGCTCAAACTCATGAACCATGAGATGACCTGAGCTGAAGTCGAGTCGGACGCTTAACCAATGGAGCCACCTAGATGCTCTTAAACAGCCAACACTTTTAAATACAAGGTATTTTATGAAAGAAAAAAGGCAGGATTTCCAATTCCTCTTTAAATTTTTTTAAAATATTTATTTTATTTTTGAGACCAAGAGAGACAGAGCTTGACTAGGGAAAGGCAGAGAGAGAGGGACTCACAGAATCCGAAGCAGGCTCCAGGCTCCGAGTCGACAGCACAGAGCCCGACGTGGGGCTCGAAGCCACGGACCAGAAGATCATGACCTGAGCCAAAGTTGGCCACTCAACCGACTGAGCCGCCCAGGAACCCTTACAATTCCTCTTTTAAAAAGTCTGAAATCTAGCAATTCTACATTCCCATTCCGAGATGGTTAACAACTGACTAGTGACTAGTGTCCAGAGATAAGGCATGTGTACTCAATATTGCATCCCGCCCCCACACAAACATGCAACTCCATATCCTAACCCTGAAGCCAAGAGCCACTTACCATTTATCATATTTCAGTACAGCCCCATTTACTAATTTCTATTACTTTTCTGGCTTTAGATATTTGACTTTTCCACTGGTCTAGAGAAATATTAATAATAAAAGAGAAAACAAATAAAGCAAGAAAATAAATACAGCAGATAAAAGAGACAGAATGGTAGGTGAATATAGAAGAAAGATGTGTTAACATAGTTCATGAACAACAAATTTTAGGCTCTTATGAATGATCGATCAGTCATCCTAGAATTTTATTATCAAACTATTCACACAAATTTAATCCAGCATTGAATTAATTTTATGCCTCTGTCACAAACATCCCAGAGTAACTGAAAATTTGGGGGAGAGCTCCGGGTGTGAATCAAATCTTATAACAACCTTCTCTGGTTTTCTAGAAGGCAAATATCTTCTATACACCCAGGTGCGGGGAGCATCACATTGCTTTATCTTCCTATATCAGATTAAATTTGGAGTCACACCCATACTCACCCAGGAAAGAAAATCAGCAGGTGTTAGTTATCGTGGGGAGACAACTGAGGAAGTCCTCCCTGAGGTGGGTTGATGCTGCCTTGATAACTTGGAGAAGGACTCCAGTCTGCATTCTGTCATTGTCTAAACCCTGTGATGTCCTCTGAAGACCAGCAATCCACTCCCTTCATAGTAATTATGGACACAGGAAACTTTCACCATGATTAGCTTTACTTTCCCCCTGACAAAATAGAGGCAGGAAGAGAAGTTCTAACTGAGGCCTTTAGAAATAAATTTCTGGCTACTCCTCTCTTGTTTGGGGAAAGGAAATGCTTTATTCTTCCGTTTTTAATTCACAGTGGGAAAAAAAAACCCACATCAATTTGGCTTTGATTTTCTCTATAACTCAGACTGCTGCCCAAGGAAGGAAGTTCTCTGTAAATTCTGCAATTTAAAAGCAGATTAAGTCTTTTTTAGATTGAATCCATATAACAGGTCAGGTCCTAGATCAACCATGTCAATCTAGAGAATATTTAAGTTGCTATACATGAACTTGACTATCAAGAATCCTTGGCTGTGAACTGGGCCATTTTTCTGTAGAACAATTTTTGGGAATACATCTAGCCTGGATCTGAGGCCCACTATCTTGAAATTTTTGCCATGTATTAATCTCTTTAATGCTAATCTGTCCTTTAATCTGTTCTCTTCATGACTTTAAAATGATCTGTTTGAAATAAATAGTTACATTTACTATCCTCAAGCTTCCAGTGGAAGGGAGGAATGGGGAGGGCAGGGGAGGACAGTTAAATTCAGGTTCAATTAGAACTTGAAAGCAGATATGAGTCAGAATAAATCATTACTCACTCGGATTTTCCTTCTTTCCACTACTGAAGGACTGCCAAATACATATGTATCTGAATAAGTCTTCCTTTCCTAAAATAAAGTTACTACAGAAAAATAAATCCCAGGGCAAAGAATAGGGACACACAAGGCAGTTTTCCTATTTTTATAAGATCTCAGCAATTGACTACAATTGAATATTGTTTCCAATGCCCATTTCCCCCAGTACTTTGTGGTATTTCTAACAAATAATCTGAAATTCTTGAGACCAAAAGGAAAGAAGGTATTTTTTTTCCAGTAACTAAAAATTTACCCAATATTACATTTAAACTAGTTTTAGTTATAAGATTAGTTGACTCTCAAAAGTTCACTCAGAGATAAGTGTAAAAAGTTGGAATCCTGTTTATGTCTCATGTAGGAGAACAGTTAGGGCTATAAAAACTTGGCTCTGTACCTTGCCCCCCCAAGTGTGAGCCTGCAGAATTCCAGCTTTGAGAGTATTAAGTTGGATTTGCAGTGACAGAGTCTCTAACAAGGCATTTAATATTTTGATGAGACACTATTGCACTAATTTAATGCAAAATGTTTATAGATGAATAATTTTTACAGAAGGAGGTTTTCCAGAAATAAAGTTGTTTTTAAATGAGAATGATGTCATAATAAAGCCATATATCAAGACCAGTTACTTAACATGTGGTCTGTGAAAATTAAACTCATTATAGATTTTATGTGATGAGTCACCACAGTCATAGTCACTGAACAGTGTTAACAGTGCAAATTTTGAATAGACTTTTCCAGTTCATAGAAACTTTGGCACCTTTTATACTTAAAACATTTCAGATTTCTCCATGTCCCACATGTTTTGTTCTGTTTTGTTTTGCATAGATTCAACTCAGAGCTTCTCCAGAACTCTCTTAGGGAGAACAACTTCCTACCACCATCCCAGGTTGCTATTCCCTCTGTTTTTACTCTGTCCATCTGACATTATTTGTTTTCTACCTTTCATGCATTCCTCTTATCTTACCTATTTAAGAGTGATCTTATGATTTCATTACCAAAGCAAACAAACAAATAAAACCAAAAAATAAATAAAACTTTCCTGTCATTTGAGTGGGAGCTTGACAGGGAAGCAGAGTCTTTCTTCTTGAACACTTTCAGTGCCTCTTTATCACCTATTTTTAAAATTTAATTTCTTAGCCTAGTATTTATGCCCTAGAAACTTTCTCCAAACTTACTGGTTACTTCCAAATCATTGTTCAATAAAACTGCCACTATGAGTTCAGTTGTGTCCCCCAAAAAGATATGTCAAAGTCTTAACCTACCTCAAAATGTGACCTTATTTGGAAATAAGGTTTTTACAGAGACAGTCAACTTAAAATGAAGTCATTAGGATGGGCCTTAATCCAATGTGACTGGTGTCCTTATAAAAGGGTGAACTTTAGACACAGGACAGACATGAACAGAAGGAAGATGATATGAAGACCTTGAGAGAATGCCACGTAAAGATGAAAGATTGGAGTGATGTGTCTGTAAGCAGAACGCTGAAGAGTTCTGGCAAACCACCAGAAGCTAGAAAGAGGCAAGGAAGGATTCCCCTAGAGGTTTCACAGGGAGTACAGCCCTGCCAACAACTTGATTTCAGATTTCTAGCTTCCAAAATTGTGAGATAATAAATGTCTATTGTTTTAAGCCTCTAGTTTTTAGTACTTTGTTATGACAGCCCTAGCGAACTACTATAATGGTTAAGCAAATTACAAGTTTCTCTTAATATTATTTCTTTTGCATCTATTTTTTTCTTCTTTAAAAAATTATATCCTTTTATAGAAGCCCAACTATATCTTACTTCCTCTGTTACCACTGTCCCTTGTGAAAACAATCATTCTTTGGAATTGGAACTCCTATTGCATTTCCTGTGTTCTTAATACTGACAATTCATTATATCCTGTAGTTATTTAACTTGAATGCATATGTTCTTTTCCTTACACTAGATGTTGAACAGTGACTGTGTTTTAACTTTTGATATTTCTTAGGTTAGCATTGATTTATGTAAAGTACTGAATGAATATTTTTAGTGACATGATGTTGTCTCCCAATTATATACTTAAATAATTCAGTGAAACATGACAAACACAAATGACTATGTCATTCAAATAATTTTTTAAAATTCCTTTTCATGTTTATTTATTTTCAGAGAGAATGAGGGGGGCTTGCACAGGGGAGGGACAGAGAAGGAAGAGGGAGAATACCAAGCAAGATATGGGCTGTCAGTGCAGAGATGGACGTGGGGCTGGATTCCAGGAACTGTGAGATCATGATCTGCACCAAAGACAAGAATCAGACCCTCAACTGACTGAGCCATCCAGGTGCCCCAAGAATTATTTTCATGTACCCTAATTACATAATACACCTAATAGTACAAACTTTTTCTTCAAATCATTTTTACTTGCCTGTGTAGTTAAAAATCAAACTTAGATTCATACTATACATTCTATTTTATATTCTACTTTATTTATTTATTATTCATTTAATACATGATCATAAATCATTTTCTTCCATTTTTATATGCTTATGTGATATTTAAAGAATAAGCTTAGAATTATAATATGCATTCCATTTTTAAATTCAACCTCATTTATTTAGCAATGTACTCTGAGCAATCCCCATAAATTTAAAAATTATTTAAAAGTATTATTTTTATTAGCTACTGTGGTGGTTAATTTTATTTGTCAACTTGACCAGACTAAGGATATGCCCACTTAGTTGTAAAATATTATTTCTGAGTGTGTCTGTAAGAAAGTTCCTCGAAGGGATTAACATTTGATTCAGTAGAATGAGTAAAGAAGATCAGCCTTCATCAATGTGAATGGGCATTATCCAATCTCTGGAGGGGGGCTAAATAGAACAAAAAAGCTCAGAAGGGCTAATTCTCTCTTCTTGAGTTGGGAATCCATCTTTTGGAAATCAGATATCAGAGCTCTAGGTCTTTGTCCTTCAGACTCTGGGACTTGCACCAGGGACTTCCTGGTTCTCGCCTTTGGTTTCACACTGAATTATACCACCAGCTTTCTTTGTTCTCCAGCTTACAGATAGCAGATTGTGGGACATCTCCACATCTATAACTACATAAGCCAATGTCTAAAATAAATTCACATATTAATTTATTCATAATTCATTGTGAATTTATTATATTCATCTATGTGAATTTATTACATAAATATATATATTTATATAGAGAGAAAGAGCATCAGGTATGAAGAATATATGTGTATATACATGGTATCATAGAATATATAATTTTCTCTGTTTCTCTGGAGATCCCTAATATAGCTATATAATATTGCAATCATATGGTTATACATATTTTAACAATTCTCCTCCTTATAACCAACTATAAGGTTATAATTTTACTCTTATAATTTCATGGAGATTATTTTTGCTCTTTGGTAACATCTAAGATCACTTTCTTGAATAGATTACTGGAAAAAGAATTCCTAGATCAGGAGGGTATGGAAAAATCTGTGAGTCTCAACACAAGTCATCAATCACTTTTCATATCTGCTCTTCTGTTTTAAAGCCCCATGGGGTGCCTGAGTGGCTCAGTCTATTGAGTATCTAACTCTGGATTTTGGCTCAAGTCATGATTCCAAGTTCATGGGATCAAGCCCTTTATCGCTCCACGCTGAATGTGGAGCCTGCTTCTCTCTCCCTCCCTCTGCCCCTGTCCCCCACTTCTTTTCTCTCTCTCCCTCTCTAAATTAAAATAGAAAAATAAATAAATGAAAAAGTCCCATCAGGAGTGTATGAAAAGCACTATTACACCACAACCTTGAAACATTTTGTTATTATAACTTTTAATGGTAAGTCAGTGAGCAAACTTGTTATAATTTTTTTATTATCTGGAATGGTAAATGTTTATTAGTCATTTATATTGCTATGCATTTTCTCTTTAAGCTCTTCAGTTAGTTTTCTATTGTCGTATTTGTCTTTTTATATAAGAATAGGATGTCTTCTATCTGTAATCTAGGCTCAAGTTTAAAGCTGAGATCCAGAGGCACAAGGTATCGTCTATGATAAATAACAACATCAAAATGCCATCAAAAATGGTGACCAGACAGTTCCTCTAACACCAAGGTTTACAAAGAGGCAGTAAAAACACCCCCTATTTCTCCTAGCCTCTTCCCACTTACTGTTTGCCACCCCAGATAAAGCACAGGACTGGAGAGCACAGAATAAGTTTCAGAATTACTGTTCCTGAGTATTTGAATACTGGCCAGTTTTTATAGTGTTTCCTCAACCCCTGAAGTCATTCCCACCGGCCAGAGACACCGGTTTTAATGATAATGAAGATGAGGATATGAATTTATGGTTTTAAACTAGTTAGGATCTGCTTAATAACAAAGTGACTAGAAGGCTTTAGGAACCTGTCCAAGAAAGTGTTAAGGGATGAAAAAGAAAATTTGACACAGCACCCTTTCAAGCAACGATCTAAAAAAAAAAAAAAAAAAGTCTTCATGTATATACCTGAGCAAGAAGGAACAGCTCAATTATCTGTTATACTCATTAATATAATGTACTTTTTACTTTGACAGTGTTAATATGTGCTGAAAATAGTTTTCTCAATTTGTTTTTTGCCTTTTATTTAAATTTGTTATTTAATGTACTGTGTTACATGAAAACTATTGGTCCTCTTTGCACTTTTAATGAATTTTTTACTATGCATGATTTGTAACTTCATGCTTTGATCGTTTAAGAACCGTTGGTTCACTGAGTTACTCAGACCTTCCGATTGACGACACATTTTATTATCCAATATCAAAAATAACATCACATTCATTAATATCACCATCTAAATGAGTGGGGGGGCACAAGTGAGTGAGGGGCAGAGAGACAAAGAATCCTGAGAGAGGCAGAAAGAGAGGGAGAGAGAGAAGGAGAAGTGGGTGTTCACCCAAAGCAGGGCTCAAGCTCACCTGATGTGGGACTCGAACTCAGGAACCATGAGATCATGACTTCAGCCAGACTTAGATACCTAACGATGGAGCCACCCAGTCATCCCCATCAACATGCCTTTTTGTGTAATATGTCTGTTCAAAACTTATGTTTATGTTTTTTGAGTTTCTTATTGTGAATTTTGTGAATTATTTATATTCTGAATATAAGTCTTTTTTTACTGAAGTATAATTGACATATAACATTATATCAGTGTAATGATTCAATATTTGTATGTACGGGAAATGATTAGTTAAGTCTAGTAAATACCCATCATCATCATACAGTTAAAAAATTTTTCTTGTGTAAGGAACTTCCTAGCAACTTTCAAATATGCAACTCAGTATTATTAACTCTTGTCACAATGCTGTACATTACATCCTCATGACTTATTTATTTCATAACTGGAAATTTATACATTTTGATCCTCCATAAACTCCCATCCCCCACCTCTGGCAATCTCTTCATTGTATCTATACACGCTTTTTTTTTTTTTTAAAGATTCCACATATAAGTGAGATCATGTGTTATTTGTCTTTATTTGCCTGACTTATTTCACTTAGTGTAATGCCCACAAGGTCTAATCATGTTGTTACAAATAGCAAAATTTCATTATCTGTTATGGTTGAGTAATATTACATATGTATTCCATATACATATACCACATTTTCTTTATCAATTAATTCCTCTGTCAGTGGACACTTAGGTTGTTTCCATGTCTTGGCTATTGTAAATAATGCTGCAATGGACATGCAATGAATGCAAGTCTTTTATTAGAAATGAGAGCTGTAAATCTTTCTCCCAGTCCCTGAATTTGCCTTTTCATCTCTTAAAAGTGACTGTTTCAGGGGTGCCTGGGTGGCTAAGTCAGTTAAGCACCTGACTTCAGCTCAGGTTATGATCTCATGACTCGTGAGTTTGAGCTCCGCATTGAGCTCTGTACTGACAGCTCAGAGCTTGGAGCCTGCTTCTCATTCTGTGTGTGTGTCTCTCTCTCTCTGCCCTTCCCCAACTTGTGCGTGCACTCTCTCTCATGTGTGCATTCTCTCTCTCTCTCAAAAATAAAGAACATTAAAAAAAATTTTTTTAAAGTGACTGTTTCAGAACAAAAGATTTTAATGTTTATAATTGCTCACCTTTTAGCAGAATTTGACATTGACTTTCTCACCCTTGGGTCTCAATTTTATGGAGCCTAGCTGAATTGGGCTCCTCCAATCCTTCTATCTCAGTAAATTTCTATCACATTACCCTGTAATTATTTTATTCATTTTTATGTTTATTACCGGTATTCCTCACTATATTGTAACCTCCATGAGAAATGGGAGCTTATGTCTGCTTTTTCAATTAGCACTGTCAAAGATTAATACAATGCCTAGCAAATAACTATGAGAAAGTAGGAAAGGAGGAAGGAAGAGAAAATCTGGAATAGGTCAAAGATTATTCTGAGAATTCTAGTTGAAGAAACTGGCTAATTGTTATTTAAATGGAAATAGAAAATACAGGATTGAGCAGCAACTCCCTCCTTCCCCGCTTCCCACTGCTCTCTAGCAAACAGCATTACATTTTCTGTTTCTCAGAGGTAGATTACTTTTCTACCTCAAAGAAACCTATGTTTTAGGTTTTCAAAATCTGACACCAATCTGCCTTTCATCTTTCATCTGTCACCATCACACTCTTGCACACCACAGTCCAGGCCCTGGACCACTCCTAATCCCTGAATATGCCATGCCCATTATTGTATCTTTGTACAATGTTATTTCTCCTTGGAATATCTGTCCTTTGTTGTCTAGCTAGAAGGTGAAGTATTACAAAAGCCTCTAGAGGCTTTCTTGATCCTATTCCTCCCAAGGAATTCATTGCATTCAGTTTTGTTTAGTCCCATGCTAAGGTATGTACTATACTTGTTCATATAATTGTGTCCTATTCTAGACTTTATCCCCAAAATTAATATTTACCAAAGATAGGGTATACAACTTTTTTAGCAAAGTTGGTCATTTTCTCTCAATTCACCTATAAATTAAGAGTACTTCTAAATTTGCCTGCCAAAAATAACCAGTTCAAAGGCATATTTGAAACATAGATTCTAAGTCCCTCTCATATGTTATGATTTCAAAGGTCCAAGAAGTCATGTTTGAAATGACCTCATTAGGGGATTCTTATAATCATGCACACTTAAAGGATACTAAGATTACTTCTAGGGCTCTATTCTGCTCTAAAATTTCCTCTTCTTTGTCTATAATTTCATATGTCTAGAAGAAGATACAAGTGTAGAACATGGTTTAAGATGGCTAGCTGGAGTTTGGCAACTAATTCATACTCCCTCCGTTAGTCCTCCTTTTTAAGAGCAATTTTGGGGGCGCCTGGGTGGCTTAGTCGGTTAAGTGTCCGACTTTCGCTTAGGTCATGGTCTCGCGGTTCGTGGGTTCGAGCCCTGCGTCGGGCTCTGTGCTGACTGCCAGCTCAGAGCCTGGAGCCTGTTTCAGTCTGTGACTCCCTCTCTCCCTGACCCTCCCCTGCTCACGCTGTCTCTCTCTCTCTCTCCTAGAAATAAATAAAACATTAAAAAAAAAAGCAATTTTGAATTTATAAGCCTGATAAACAAGTAGGAATATCATTAAAGTATAGGGAAAGTAAGAGGAGAAACTGACTCAATGTATATACAAATCATAAAAATACTTCACCCAACTTGCCATGAATAATCAAAACAAAGCTTATACCTCTACAATGTTTACAACTTTCAAAATACTCCCCACTTCCTTTATCTGTTTTTATACTTTATGACAACTCTGTAAGTTCAGCAGGGAAAAGCAGGATGGGCAGGACACAATCATTATTCCCATTTTATACAACTATTTTCTAAGTGTCGCTTGAGGAAAAAAATTGAGTATTTCATATGGAAAAAAGCTATAATCTCCTATGCACTTGAAAGAAGTAAAGCTATCGAACCGTGTATGCACAGGCAAGGAGTTATTGGACTAAGATGGAAAGACATCCAGATATTCCAAGGCCATCAAAATCGTATTTTTTACCCATCACCAATGGAAAGTTATTTAGAAAACTGACACAAAAGACTTCTTGATTTTTAAAATTTACACTTTAAAATAACTTCAGAATGACAGGAAAATCACAAAAGTAGTAGAGGTCCTTTATACCCTTCATGCAGCTTCCCCAGTGTTAATATTTTACATACCAGAATACGGTCATCAAAACCAGGAAGTTAATACTGGTATACTACTAGGACTAAACTACAGACTTTAAACTGGTGACCATTTTTCTACTAAGGTCCATTTTCTGTTCCATATTTAATCCAGGATCCCATATTGCATTTAGTTGTCTTGCCTCCTTAGTATCCTTCAGTCTGTGACAGACCCTTGGTCTTCCCTTGTTTTTCATGACTTTGACACTATGGAAGAGAGTCCTGGTGGACTTATTTTGCCACATATCCCTCAATTTGGGTTTGTCTGCTTTCTCATGTTTAGATCAAGGGTTTTGCATTTTTGGCAGGAACAGCCCAGAAATGGCATTGTGCCCTTCTCAGTGAGTGTCAGGAGACATGGTGATGTCTGCCAAGTTTCTTTATGTAATCACTCCTTTTCCCTTGTCATTAATATTAGGGGAGATAATTTGAGGCCATGCTAATCTCCTATTTCTATAACTTTTTTCCACTAACTTTAGCATCCTTCAATCCATTTTGCCTCTGTAATTATTACTATGGTATTTGTCTAATAAAGATTTTAGATTTACCTAACTCCCTGTATATATTAATGGGAATTTTTCTATAAGAAGAAGCCATCTTTTCTTTCTAGTTATTTATTTATTCACCTATGCCCTTCATTTTTGCTTGTGTGTCCTTCTGCTTCCCTTCCTTCACAGGCCAGTAGGAATTTAGCAAGGCAAAAGCTAAAAGTGAATATCATTTAAAAAGTTGATTCACAAAGAATTTTCAAAGTTTTTTACACGATGCTGTCAAACCTGAGGGACTAGTCAAACAACAAAAAGTTAGATTGAGATCAGGCACAAACACCGTTGATCAAAGCAACATGAATCCATAAGAAATAAATTGACCACAAAAAGACAAAAGATGTCCATACTCACTAACTGCAAGTGGTCTTTTGTTGCAATTTTTTAAACACTTTTGAGAGCAAAAGTTAAACCAACGCATTTTGTTGACTTATGTTCATTTTGATCCTCTCTCTTTCTCATACTGGGTAAACTTCTAAAAAGAAGAAGAAATAAATTGTTTTATTTCAAAATAGATAGTTTTTAATGGTTTATTTTTTTAATTTTTTAACATTTATTTATTTTTGAGAGACAGAGAGCAAGTAAGGGAGGGACAGAGAGAGAGGGAGACACAGGATCTGAAGCAGGCTCCAGGCTCTGACCTGTTGGCACAGAGCCTGGTACGGGTCTCGAACTCAAAAGCATAAGATCATGACCTGAGCTGAAGTCAGATGCTTAACCTACTGAGCCCCTTTAATGGTTTATTTTTGGTTGGAGCTATTTCTCTCCAACCTAGATATCTATTATTTTTCAGAGAACAACCAGCAAATAAATTCTTGGTACTGGAGTAGTATGCCTATTGATACATCAAATGATTCTACCTTAAGAAAGATTATTTCTATACCTATATCAATGAAATATTTTGCAAAATATGCTGTTTGTTTTTGAAACAGATTGGTATGGATAAATTAAAAAAACTGTATATGATAAGAATAATCATTGATTCTAGAAATTAGCTGCAATTTCTTGGATAGTCTAAGAACAAGTCACCAAACTTGCCTAGACCTGATTCTCCCACCTATGAAATGATCATAGTTTTTACCTACTTAATTAAGAGATGTCAGGCATTAATTAATGCTCATAATGGGCTTGAGATCTGTGATTAAAATCTTATCCTTGATGGAAAAAGGAGCCATTCAATCATTAAGGAGTAGTAAACAAATCAGAGAAGATGTGAAGACAACTAGAACACTAGAGTGAAAAGGCACTCTGGAATGAGAAGGTGAGGCTGGGACAAGACTTTCTTTTGATGAGTAAGTACTTGTGCACTTTTTATCTTTATGGAATTAAGCAATAAACCCCTCCAATGTCTCAATAAAGAGACTAGTCTTCCCTATACTAAGGCCCTTAACATTTTTGTGCCATGGACTTTGTCACATTTTAGTATAACCATAGACTTCTTCTCATAATAGTTTTTAAATGCATCAAAAATACGTAAAATTATGAAAGAATCCAATTTTATTGAGGCATAGTTATCAACATGTTTTTTGAATTTAATTTTAGAGTAATGTGTTCCTTATCAAATGAGATCTAATGGCAATCTAACAACCACCATAATTTCAGAGCAGTGATGGTTGGAGACAACATTTCAAGATATTTGCAACAACTCTAATGTGATATGAAAATATATCTTATCTACTAATTATAGAGGAACTGCTCTTATTTCTGTGGCTCATTGCCTACATTTATAATTATTTTAATGCTAAGGTTGAGCTTGAAGTTTAGGTTTAGTAAAAATAAAGATGTATTTTTTTTCCCATCCCAATTTGTGGACATTCTAAATTTTAACCAGGGGTTCCTTGGAGGCATTTGGATCACAGCCTAAGGAGCTCTGTTTTTTAACAATATCAAAAAAGACAAAAAATAAAATGCTGGTGAGAAAGTAGAGAGAAAAAAAAACCCTTGTGCACTGTTGGTGAGAATGTAAACTGAGGCAGCCACTGTGAAAAACAGTATAGAGATTCCTCAAAAAAAATTAAAAACAGAAATACTAAATGACCCAGTAATTCCATTTCTGGGTATTTACCAACCCCCCCCCAAAAAAAACACTAATTTAAAAAGATACATACATTCCTATGTTTATCACATCATTTATTTACAATAGCCAAGCTATGGACGCAGCCCAAGTGTTCATCAATAGCTGAATGAATAAAGAAGATGTGGATATACAATGGAATATTACACAGCCATAAAAAGGATGAGAGCTTGCTATTTGCACCAAGAGGGTATTACATGAAGCAAAATAAATCAGGCTGAGAAAGACAAATACCATATGACTTCACTTATCTGTGGGATATAAAAAAAAAACACAACAAATGAACAAACAAAAACAGACTCTTTTAAAAATTTTTTAATGTTTATTTTTGAGAGACAGAGAGAGACAGAACATGAGCAGGGAAGGGGCAGAAAGAGAGGGAGACAGAATCTGAAGCAGGCTCCAGGCTCTGAGCTGTCAGCACAGAGCCCGATGTGGGGCTCGATCCCACGAACCGAGAGATCATGACCTGAGCTGAAGTCGGACACCTAACCAACTGAGCCACCCAGGTGCCCCAAAAAACAGACTCTTAAACACAGGGAACAAACTGGTGGTTGCCAGCAAGTTGGTGGGTGGGGGGAAGGGCAAAATAATTTAAGAGGAAAAAATAAATTAAGTCACAGAGATAAAAAGCACTACATAAGGAATGTCGTCACCATCTATCATAGCACAGAGCCTGCTTGGGATTCTCTCTCTCCCTCTCTCTCTACCCCTCCCCCCATCTCTCTCTATCAAAATAAATAAACTTTAAAAAATCCAAATCTCTTGGCCTTTCCCTAGATGCATTGAATCTGTATTCTTAACATGCATCCAGACAACTGATACATACATTAAACTTTGGGAATTGCTTCAAAGGTGGTTACATCAATAGTTCCCTTCAGTGGAACCATAGTTATCAAGGCAGGAAGTCTTAAATATTAGTTTGAGATATTATAATATGACAGATCTGGAAGGAACCTAGACATTTTAATTTTTTAACAAGGATTTCAAATCTTGTGATGAATATGCTCTCAACTCCATTATGAGAAATATTCCTAAAGACACTAAAAGCCAAGTAAAATATCTGCCTGAGAACAAGAGGAGCTAATGAGGAGCTTGAGATCAGAATCGTCATAGCAATATCCACCCCCTTTACCTTTCCTGCACTAGTTAACAACCTTCAACTTTCAACCATTACCCTTTTTCTTCTGCCTTACACATCTTTATCCCTATCCTGGAACCCTGTAATTTGAGTTTCAGATCAGTATATCCAACTTCCTACTAGACTTTTGTTTCTGGATATCACACACAGCTCAAAAACTGCAACCCAAAACTGAACTCATCACATCACATTCTTCCACATAACAGCTTTCTCTTTTATATTGCTTAACTTGGATATTGGTACTACCATCAAGAAAGATATTCAGAAATTGTCCTGAACGTCCCCCTATTTTTCACTAAATTCTTTCTTAGGAGACATTTTTAGAGTGATGACCAGTTTTAAGCTTCAGCAGTGGTCTGGTGTTCTTTGAGTCTGCACTTTTAGAGTGCCAACCTCTAATGTGGCCAATGTTTCTAAGAGAGACATAGTGGTTGGAAGAATACTTCTCAGACGGCTCTCATTCCCCAGACATCTACAGTATAACTTCAGCCTTAAGAAAGTTTTGGGGGTTATGTTTATTTCAACTCAAGTTTAGGCCTCTGAAAGAAATGGCTTTTGTTTCTATGATTCACTCTTTCTTGTATTCTTGTTTACAGTCCATTCAAGCAGTCATAATTTGAGGGTTCAGGTTTCAGGTGCAGGTCTTAGAAAATGGTCTCCCAGTCTGCCTCTAACCTACACAAGGAAAACCTTTGGGGGGGTCACATGGTCCTAACTGAATCGTGAGTAGCCCAAAGTCCAACTTAATAACCTGTAATTCAGAGTTTGGAATTCTGATCACCAACATCTGGTGTAGTGAAGTGGACCAAAGTGATACATAGCTAAAGTTTGGGAGGTGAGATCCCTCAAGAACCTCAAACTTGAAGGGCTGTTGCACTGTTGATGGGTAAATCCCCACAAGAAGAGCATAGGTATTGTACCAAGACAGGACCAAATAAGAGGACCATGGACTTGGTGAAGCCAAAGATTCAGTTCCAGAGTATTAGGGTAGCCTCAAGGCAGAGTCTCAGTATATAAACTTCTGACTTTGCAATGCCAATCACGTTGACGAACTACACGGTGCTTTCCTCTCCAGGATCTATTTTCCTCTTTATCCTATTCTTCAGCCAGGGCAGAAGGAGTAATATGTAACTCCAGAGAAAATTGAGCAATTCCTACTGGACCAGGAAAATAGGAGGCAGAAAAGAATGATTATATCACTACAAGGAGAATAATTGCATGGCTGTGTGATTTCAACACTGAAGAAAGAGATCTAGGGAATGAGATTTGGGGAATGAGACATGGCAGAAGGGCTTCTGGATGAGCTCCTGCATATACGGTGCTGGGAAGAACTTAGAACGGTGGTATGAGACAATGTAGCTGGGGTTCTGCTGGGTATAAGGCATTTTACAGAGTGGGCTCTGTTACTGAGCACAAGCCACCCTCAATTCAGGATTGTAGGGCCAAAACAATAAGAACCTTAAGGGATAACAGAATATTTCAGAAAAAGAAAGAAGAGAAGGATCTCAGGAAAGCCCATGTCATGGAGATGTAAACCTTGCAGTCAATGGACGTGGACTCCTGAATAACTGATGGAAATTGATCGGTCTCTTGTGGGTTTGGAATCAAAAAGCCTTTATATTTTATTCTGTTTTGTTTTTAAATTTATGTATTATTTTACTTATTTATTTTTAAATTTTATTTTATTATTTTATTTTTCTGCTGTCTATTCCCTCACTCCAGAAAATACCGAAGCTCTTTTGGCCTATTGCTGGTAACAGCAATGTGAATCTACACCTGCTGTCTCCAGTCTAGTGGGCCTTAGCCACTTATGGCTACCAACCAATTGAAATGTGGCCAGTCTAAATTAAAAGTTTCCTTAGATATAAAAAAATCTACTGAATTTTGAAACTTAGTACAAGAAAAGAATTTAAAATACCTCATTAATTTTATTTTAATCACATATTAAAGAATAGTATTTTGATAAAGTGGTTTAAATAAATACATAACTACAATTACTTTCAGCTGTTTCTTTACACATTTTAATGTAACTACTAGAAAATTCAAAATTACATGTGTGGCTTACATTACCTTTTTACGAGACAGTGCTCATCAAGATGGTAACATATATTAGTTCTGGGGCTATGGCTCTTTTTGTGTGTATGTGCTAAATAGAAGGAAATTAGCACTCAACCAAGGGTTATAAATTTAGTTTGTTTAAGAATCAACTGGGAAACATAAGAAAATGCCATTCTTGTCCCCACCCTCCCAGCAAGATTGCAACTATTATAATAGTTATGACTGGGATGCAAACAATGAATTCGTATTTTCATTAGTTCCTTAGAAGACTGATACAGGAAGTTCTCTGACCATACTTTGAGAAATACTGGCTTAAGTTGTACCTGCTGCACTGATCATGTTTAATTTTAGAAGGCTCTGTTTTTCATAATTTTGTGGGTGGGAGCTACTGCTGTAATAATCTCATGTTCCTGCTGACCCTCTGGAATGAGGAGAGAGGAAAATAAAATAAGGAATAATAGAATCTGGAAGGAGTTACCTTTTGCAAATTAAAGTAAGCAAGTCTAGCTGAAGAACATTCAAATTCAGTATTTATTAAAATTGCTAGCCAAATATAAAAAAATGTCTTTGAGTCAGATTACCATACACTCACAGTCAGCCACACATATAGTTTACAGAAGAATCATGTGTCACCTCAGTTAAAGTAATGTCCCTTCCTATTTCAGATGTTTTTCTGGGAAGCTCCAGGCACTGGGGAGGCTGAATGGCCCACATATGGATGATGCAAGGGAGCTGTGGTGAAGGATTATATGCCCTTCAGGCATTTCCAATAGGTTGCAATCTCCCTTAAAAGGAAGAGCAACACCTCAAGGCTTGAGTGTTAGGACCATTTGGGTCAATAGGAGAAGGATAAAGCATGTGTTACTATTGGCCATATACCTGACAGACCTCAAGATGTTTCTTGCTTCACTTCACATCCAAAAGAGTGCAAGATAAAAACAAAAGTAGGTAACAGTGCTGGTGGCTGGCGTTTTTAATGTGACAAATGAAGAAACTAAAGCAGTACTTTCTCAACCTGTTTCAGTTTGTGTTACAGCCTGAGATAAGTGGCATGGGGTCCTGACTGTCCAGCTTCCATAACGCTATCTGCCCCAAAGACATCCTTCTGACGCTTTCCTTTGAGAAGCACCATTTATAATCCCATGGGGGCACCTGGGCTGCTTAGTCAGTCCAGTGTTTGACTTCAGCTCAGGTCATGATCTCATGGTTCATGAGTTCAAACCCCACTTCAGGCTCTCTGCTGTCAGCACAGAGCTGCTTAGGATCCGCTGTCCTCCCCACCTCTCTGTCCCTCCCCTGCTCGTGAGCACTCACATGCTGCGCTCTCTCTCTCTCAAAAATAAACATTTAAAAATAAAATAAAATCCCACATATACAGTAGTATTATATATGGCTTTTCCTCATTCAGTTTTTCTCTAAGAAACTTGCCTCTGTTAAGGATAAGTGGCAGACAGTCCCACGGCTCTTCCTAATTGGAAAGAGGGTTTCTCCTTTTACTTCTCTTCCTTTGCTTTTTTAAAGACAGTATGGGGAAGTGTCTGTTCTTGACCCAGCAATAGCACTGCTAGGAATTTACCCAAGGGATACAGGAGTGCTGATGCATAGGAGCACATGTACCCCAGTGTTCATAGCAGCACTCTCAACAATAGCAAAAACATGGAAAGAGCCTAAGGGTCCATCAACGGATGAATGGATCAGGAAGATGTGGTTTATCTATACCATGGAATACTACATGGCAATGAGAAAGAATGAAATCTGGCCTTGTGTAACAACATGGATAGACCTTGAGGGTGTTATACTGAGCGAAATAAGTCAGGCAGAGAAGGACAAATATCATATGTTTGCACATGTAGGAGGATTAGGAGGAACTTAACAGAGGACCATGGGGGAGAAGAAGGGGGGAACTGGTGGGAGAAAGGGGGAGAGGCAAACCATGAGAGACTCTTGAATGCTGACAAAAACTGAGGACTGATGGATGTAGGGGGGAGGGGGGATGGGCACGGAGGGGGGCACTTGTGGGGATGAGCACCGGGTGTTATATGGAAACCAACTTGACAATAAACTATTTGTAAAAAAAATAAAAATAAAAAAAATAAAGACAGTATAGGGAACGAGGTCAAAGAAGTTATCTGAGTTTGCTATTCTTGGTCTTCAGGAAGAACACTGTTTTGCTTGCAATATACTTTTGCTTGGGAGAGTTCTTCCTAACCTCTTCTTACCATCTGTGTGCCATCAAGAGCCCAGAGTAGTAGGTGAGTGTATAAGAAAATGGCCAGGAGTGACAGATGGACATGAGAAAAATGTGTAAGGATGTAGGCGCAGAGCAAGAGGAAAGCAAAGTTGCCTAAGCATAGTACAAAATTGAGAATCATAGTATTGACCTTTATCTACCAAGAATTAGAATAACCTTGTTTAATATTAATTAAATGTACTAATATAACTCTGGAAAGATTAATTGCTATCTGTGTAAGATATTCAGAAGTATTAAGTATGGGAATGGAGGTGGTATATAAGACCTCAGTAGTATTACATAAAATCAGTCACAGTGAAACCTCTCTTAATTGACACTCATTCATGTCCTCACCGCCTCTGGCTGAAGTCCATGGTTTGATGAATCTTGCACTGAGGCTCCTTTCCAGTGCCTCCTCCTCTCCCAGATGAGTTGTAAGCTTTCTTATTTTTTAATTTCTTAACTGTATTTTTTTAATGCTTATTTATTTTTGAGATAGAGAAACAGAGTATGAGTGGAGAGGGGCAGAGGAGAGAGGGAGACACAGAAACTGAAACAGCCTCCAGGCTCTGAGCTGTCAGCACAGAGCCCAAGGTGCAGTTCCAATTCTCAAACTGTGACATCATGACCTGAGCCAAAGTGGGACACTTAACTGACTGAGCCACCCAGGCGCCTCAAGTTGTAAGCTTTCTAAGCTTTTTATATGTATGCACCCCAACTTATTTAAGTGAGTTATGCTTATCAATATTATTTAATAAAATATCTATTTTTATTAAATTATAAATAACTACTAACACTTTAATAAAATATTTTAAATTTTAATACAATATTTTTATTATATTACATTATATTATAAATAAATGCCAAAATATAACAGTAAAATTCAAAACAAAAGATATATGAATGTAAAAGGACAGTTTTTATCTATAAAAACTAAATTTAATGCCTTATAAAGACTCAATAAAAGTGAGTCATTTTTAAAAGGTTGCTGTCAAATTAGAGTGTCTAAGGCAACAGGAAAAATTGGGGGGATAGGTCTTAAAAGTCAAAAGAGGCTGCACTCAAACTACTTTATAAGTGTCATTAACTCCTGTTTCACTTTAAACAAACAGAAGCTACGAATCATAAATGTTGCAATTTGTGTATCCCATTATGACATTTTGAGTACTTTTTCATGTCAGAAAGAAGACGTAAGCAGATTTGTATTCAAAGAAAATTCATGAATTAATGGACATGCATGTTTTATGATTTCCAAATCATTATTGACTTTTGATGTGAACCAAACAATTCTGGTCATCTTTGAGACTTACTATTAAGGTTTTTGAAATTTATAACTGAATGCATTTATGTAGTGCCTCATGGGATTGTATTATTTTATTTCAATGGAAAAAGAAATGGCATCACATTACCGGAGGATGTTCTGTAGTACCTAGGGGATAATATAGAGGGAGAGTGTGACAAATAGGCAAGTGATGACATAGGCTTCTCAGAATATAAATAAGCCATAACTTTGGAAACAGCCTTAAAGAGCTAAATAGGATTTTTGGAAAGTCTTTTTTTTTTTTCACTTACCTTTTGTAGTTTAATAATATTTTCATTCAACAAAATATCTCAATAACGTTACACAACATTTTTATGTTGACCCCAAATTTTAGTGATAGTCTATAGGAATTAGTGAAAATAAAGTCACGTAATATAAACAGAAGTTTAAAACATGATTTCTAGCATAAAATCACACTAATATTGAAGCTCATCAAGTTTTTATCAAGGATATCTAACCCAAATTATAGCATTTAATCTTAAGCTTTTATTTTTCTAATTTTTTTAATGTTTATTTATTTTTGAGAGAGAGAGTGCACATGTGAGTGCAGAGAGGAGGGGCAGAGAGGGGAGGAGACACAGAATCCTAAGCAGGCTCCAGGCTCTGAGCCGTCAGCACAGAGCCTGACATGGGGCTGGAACCCACAGATGGTGAGATCATGACCTGAGCCAAAGTCTGACACTTAACCAACTGTGCCACCCAGACAGCCCTAATTTAAGCTTTTATAAAATGCGTAATGTATGTGCTAATCTTCAGGTGACTTTCAACAGATGAATTTTACTGGGAAAACTATGTAGCTAAAGTAGTTACCCATTCATCTGTTCTTAATGTGCTAACATGTTTTGGAAAACCAAGAGATGAGGAGCAGTATTAAATTCAGTGTCCAAACTTAAGCATTTTTACATAATGCTATCAAATCGGTTTTATTTGTTCAATTTTTTTTTGTTTTTTTTATTTATTTTTAAATCATAAAAATGATTTTTTTTTATTATATGGGTTATATTTTTTTCTTTTTTACAAGTAGTTTATTGTCAAATTAGTTTCCACATAACACCCAGTGCTCATCCCCACAAGTGCCCTCCTCCATGCCCATCCCCCCTCCCTATTTGTTCAATATTTATAAGCTTGATGTTTTTCATTGATTGACTTTCTCATAGCAGGACAACTTTTTAATCACCATAACAAGTGACTAAAAGAAAAATTTTATCCCTAAGGGAAATCTGAATTATTCTTATATTAATTAAACATAAACAAATTTTTAAAAATCCACATACACTCCTGTCATAACTTGCCTATGTACCATTAAAAAATATCTTCTTTATCTTATTTAATTTATATTACCAGGGACAGTGATATATTAACATTTCAGAACTGATTAAAGCTTTAAGTAAAATTCCATAACTCTTCTCATTAGAGCAGTTTTATGTGGCAAATTATGCCTCAAAAAAGTATAATAAAACTCTTCTCTCTACTTAGAGACCCCACAAGGATATAAAACACATCATGAAGTTCTACAATGATAATTAATTATGAAACTTAATCTGCATTCTTAATGTTTTTAACTTGTCCCCCTTTCTTAAAACAACAAAGGACATATATTTTTTAAATAATTACATATCCCTCTTCACTTATTATGAATATGGAAATGAAATTATTTCAGTCTAACTGGATAGAAATCTTTATTTCTTCATTTAAAAAATATTTACTGAATGTTAAATATGCCTGGCAGTATTTTAGATGCTAGAAATCTAGCAATAAACAAAATAACCCTTTTGAAGTTTATATTACAGTAGAAGGAGATAGACACTAATAAAATTAATAAATTATTGATGACTAAGTTTTTCAACCAGGGACAAAGCCTCAAAATAAAGCAGAGAAGGCATATACAAATTGTGGGGGATATGGGAGAATACAGAAGGCAGTTTGAAAGTTTAAATAGGCTGGTCAAAATAGGCCTCACAATAAAGCTATTGGTAGGGCTTGCAGACATTTGAAAAGATTTTAATTATTATATTAAGTGAAATGGGAAGCTTTTGGAAGTTTGGAAAGAAGAAGTGACACATCTGACTCATCTTTTAAAAGGATCCTTAGCTCTATGTTAAGCAGAGAATGGGAGGCAGTGCTAAGAGTTTGCAGGAGTAAGGGAGAATGCCGAAGATAAGTTAAGAAGCTATTGTAGTAATAGCCAAGTTATGGAAACAGTCCAAATGTTCATTGATAGATGAATGAATAAAGAAGATGTGGTATATATTTACAATGGAATACTACTCAGCCACAAAAAGGATTCAAATCTTGGTATTTGCAACAACATGGATAGAGCTAGAGAGTGTAATGCTAAACAAAATAAGTTAGTCAGAGAACAACTGATATCATATGATGTCACTCATATGTGGAATTTAAGAAATAAAGCAAATAAACAAAGGGGAAACAAAAAGAGACAATTCCCCCAAAAGACTCTTAACTACAGAGAAAAACTATGGTTACCAGAGAGGAAGTGGGTATCGGGACGGGTGAAATAGGTGGAGGAGATTAAGAGTACACTTATCATGATGCACACCAAGTAATGTATAGAATTGTAAAATCATAATACTATATACCTGAAACTAATATAAAACTGTATGTTAACTATGCTGCAATTTAAAAACTTAATTAATTCCCTTTATCTTCTAAAAAAAAAAGGCTATTATAGTAATCCAGAAAAAAGATTAAGATGGTTTAAAAGTTATGAAAACATTTTGGAATTGGTATATCTTTTGAAGGAGAATTCTAATAGAATTGGTAATTGGATATGAGCATATAAGAAAAGAAAAATCAGTGATTACTCCAAGTTATAAACAGTATTCTAAAAACATTAAATTAAGCACTTGTTACATAAGAGCATCTTTAGAAATAATAATAACATCAATAGCTATATTAGTCAAGAAAGTCTAGGTTATGCAGCTATAAGGAAAGTAAAGAAAAGAGAAAAGAGAAAAGAAAAGAGAGGAAAAAGGGGAAAAGTCTCAAGTAAAAGTTCATTTCTTCTTTTATACAAAGTTCACCACAGGTTCAGGAGTTATTCTGGGGCAGCTGTGTTCCACAGACTTTCCAGTAATCCAGGTTGTTTGAGGTGTTGCCTCTTTCATCTGAACCTGAGGCCTCCTTTATGATCAGCAGAGAAAAAAAGATGAAGAATTGCAAATGGTCTTTTCACTAGTCTTCCTTAAAGTGATATGCATCACTTCTGCTCACATTTCATTAATCAAATCTAGTGGCACAACTCTATTAAAGAGAAAGGGAGCTGAGGACTAGCCTTCCATCTGCCAGGAAGGGGAGAAGAAGGTTTATTACTAAAAGTGAGCTTTATCTACCACATTGGCTAACATTATATGCATTTTCAATGCAACAGGCTATGGGTGCTATGACCCACAAATAAAGACTTCCAGTGTTACGTTCTCAATGGTTTCCACCTTGAGTAGAGCAGCACTTAGTCATGTTCAGTCTGGGCTCATTGTCCTAGACAACAACAGATGAGACTTCAAATGCTTGGGAATTTACCATGACCTGGATTTACACATGTTCTTGGAAAATTCAACTATTCCCAGGTATGCACATGCAATAACAGAACAGGAGTTATGTCTATCAGTTTCTACCTTAATTTGTGGGTCATAAGATACCCCAGGGATGGGATTAGACATATCCACACAAAGAAGCCATGGCTCTCAGCAAAATCCATGATTCGGTATAATATTCATAAGCGCTGTTCTTCCAATGTTTGGATATCAGATTTTATGTTTTAGGAAGTTGATGCTGGGTCTGAAAAGATTAACTGAAAAAAGCCCTTCTCTGGGGCACCCTCCAACTTCATAAATGTTACTCCCTGCCAACAAACAGTTAACTTTCATACCTCATAACATTGAAAGAAATCCAGGGCATCAACATGGCACCATACTCAATGAAGATTTCTGAGCCAAGGACTGAATTTAGGCTCAGTGTTTCTGTTTGGTTGTCTCTCATTTCCCTCAGGTCGCTCATTGACCTAGAAGTCCAAGGGACTGTTAAAGCCACCTTGACTCCCTCACATCTTTAAAGGGCATCCCTCTGTGTACATTGTCTCTGAGCCATGCTGCAATACCAAGTGGTGGTGGACAGGTTAATTCTAATCAACGATTTATCTTTTATTCAAGGTCATGCTCAGCCCCAGACATTACAATCCTTTGGTCCTCAATAGTACACCAAAACATATTCAGTTCAAGCACAGTTTTTAGAAAATACAAACTCATTATAAAGGTGGAGAGATTTTTATTATCTTAGGAGCAAATGTAAAAATTCCTTTTATGAGAAAGAGCTATTTTTATTTGGAAGATACTTTTCTTAAAGTCGAGGGAAGGAGCTGGGGTCCCGAAAGTCTTGATATTAGCTGGTATGAACAATTAAAAGGAAGGGAAAAGTAACTCTTCTTAACAGAAGCAGGGGAGTTTGAGCTCCTGGGAAATATTTGACAGAAGAGAAGTGAGTTAAATTGATGGATATAAGAGTGAAGGATCAGAGAGAAAAAACCCCTATGGGCATGATTTCTAAGAAAGAACTTAAGAAATCAGTGATGTCCTACAAGATTATGAATTGAGGCATGAAGCCATTTCTCCTTGTCCTCTACAGCAGCTCAAATGAAGCCCAGATTTCTCACTAATATTTTAGTATGAGTCCATTTTTATGCAGAAGATTTACATCTTAGATGATACAAACTAAAACAAATTGAGCATATGGGGATGCAGTAGGCAAGGAAGAGGCATTTCTTCTTGGTATCTTTGTTATATCTTACAGCCGCCATATCCGTGTTCTCTCACCACTGTCTACCAGATGGATTGTGTGAAATGTGTTCTAAAAGAAATACTCTAATTTTATTACCAGCCGGTGGTTTTAATGGAGAAATAAAAAGTGCATTTAAGGAGGATTCAACAGTAAAGACAAAGGGAAATTTGCAAGGCCTTTTTTTGGTGAAATTTTCTTACTTGACTAAGCTCATAACTCCATATTCTCTAAAATTGTTGCCTATCTCAAAAAAGTATGGCAGACACTGTCTAGATAACCACAGATTCATATCTTGGCCTAAGCACACAGATAGATGATATTTCCCAGCCTCTGTTGTAATTAAATGTGTGATATGATTGAGTTCTAGCCAATGAATTATGAGCATAAGTGACATAAGCCACTTTTAGCCTGACCCGTAAAAATCTTCCCATGTAAGGTCTTAAGATCTGCTATCTGACTAAAGAGGTCTTAGAGGAACTAGAATAGGGCAGAGTCTGGGCCCCTGAAAAAATACGTGGAAGGCCTCCCAATCAGGGCCACCAAAATCAGACTGCAAAAGAGTAAAAAATAAACTCATTATGTTAAGCCACTAAAATTTGGTGTTTAACTATTACAGTAGCTAACATTAATTAATTAAGATATTAATTAATACAAAGAATAACAGTTTTCACTACAAGAAAAAACTTATGTTTTTTGATGCTTAAATCACAGAATTCTGGAGTTAAGAGTGAAATAAGAAATCATCCAGTCCAACATTTTCTGCATTTATCAAACCTCAAGTTTTTTAATAATTCTTCATGAGCTCTCTTCTAAATAATATTATTAACTTCTGGCTTTACTTCTCATGAGCTCTCACTGTTTCCAGACTGAGTTTGCATATAGCTTCTCCAAGTATGATATATGAGATCTTAACTATTCAAGAATGGTGCTTGTTTTTAGGTTAGTCCCAAGTGGCAATATAAATTCATAAGCAAATTACACAAGATTATAAACAACAACTTTTCAAGGTGCTAATGCTGTTCTGAATGAAGTTACACTCCAAACATTTCTGTAAGCATATAAATAAGTTCCAATATTCTCCTTTTAGATGAATAATATTTAGGAATTTAATACTTAGAATATTGGTTCCTATTAGTTATTGTGATTTTCCCTGATTTTCCCTTGGGAATATTTTTATTTCTCCTGAGTCTATCTTTCCCATTATGGTTACTCTGTTACTTCAATACAAGCTCCCACTTATCTGTCAGTGATGAAAACTCTAGAATTACTTTTGATCTTTGGCAAGCCATGATTCTTCCAGAAGCATTTTTTCAATATGGGTTTTTTTATATATCCACAATTGTAAATATTTAAATTATTTTTTATATCACAAACATTTAGTCTCTATTTAGCAATCTTAGCTCAGTGCTTAATAACATTAGCAACATCACTATATGGTCTGCTTCATGAAATAATGTTTTGTGGTAAAATCTTTCCAGACCACCTTAGGACTTTCTGACATGTTCTATTCCTTTTTTTTCCAAGCAGTTCACATTTAACTTTAAAGGACTTGGTTCACTTCTGTTGTACAAAAATGTCTTTTTATCTCATATTCCATAGCTACTATAAAAGTTCATATTACAGTAGTGAGTATGTGACAAAATATATCTTAAGCAAATTGCATATTACATGGTTTATTTAAATGTCAAAGTAAAACTTTGTCATTTAAGCAAGCTCATAATAATAGCAACAAGTTTCAATTTCTGTATATTTTCAAGATTTATATTCTAAGACGGAGTTAATAATACCTTGAAAAGCCATGGAGCATCAAAATAGGTCTCTAATAGTTGAAACATATGTAGTCTTCCTGCTTTGTAGTTACAATTTCCATTGCATGTTTTCCAGCATATCTTATTTTCTTCCTTCCAAGATAGATCTCCTTTTTCTGGGAAAACAACAACAACAACAACAACAACACAGTAATAGAATTCTCACCATCTTTTATTACAATCAAGGTGTTTCATAGAACTTATGTTTAATGTGATTATCTAGAAAACCATTTGATGAATTTTAGTATTATTATAGTGGGGAGTTGTTTTTTGTTTTTGAATATTTGTGATTCTTTTCATCTAATCTAATGGAAGCATATACAGTCATACTGATAAAATAGTGATAAGTTTTGTTTTCAGAATAAACAAATACCATTCCTAACTGTGAGGGTTCAAAATAGCATCCCATTGTACTATTTTTATGTACAATATTTTTAGAAAACATATTTCTAATGCTTCTTCCATCTTAATGTCTCATGTATTATTTCTCTTTTCCTCTTTCCAATGACATATGCTAGTGGGCTAGTTACTGATACCTTTGGATCAGTATGACTACCATAGATTCTTAATTACTCTCTCTCTCTCAAAACTTCAGTTTCTTCTGTATATGAAGTTCTTATTACTTTCCCTAAAATCATTACATCAGATCATTTTCTCACTTAATAACCTTCTACTGCTGACCAGAGTAGTAATTTCTTGGTCAATTACATCTTACTCATTTTTGTAACCCTCACTCCTAGTACCAAGTTCACCTACACTAAATAATTCTTTTTAGCTAGTAGCTTCAAAACTATTCTAAGTGGTACTAGAGGAGTACATAGCAAAAAGGAAGTAATACTCCTAGGCAAAAGGAAAGTAAAGAAAAATACTATGTAATATGATCTTAGCATATTATCTTATATATTTCCCCAAACAGCCTGTGAGCTAAATATCATTATTCTCATTTCATAGATGTGAAACTAAAGCTAAAAAGTTAAGTGATGGCCAAGTGCACACAGCTAGAACATGGAAAGCCAAAAGTCAAAGATGGGTTTGACTATAAAACCTTTTTGCCTCTTTCTCTGGCCCCAGGCAGTGCCATTTAGGTTTTGGATCACATATATTGGTTTCTCAGATGGGAAAGAAATGGAAATCCTATGACAGAAAGAGAAAATAGTATGAGCAAACAGACTTATATACATGGGGCATTTGGGAAAATTTGAGTTGTCAATTATTGTTGGAGCATAGTTCCATCACCTCTCTCATTGGTGAATCAGGTAGATAGGCTGGGGAACCTAGAGCAGGTGTTCTAGGACAGGACCTGGGGTAGAGGGTAGAATTACCCACTAGGCAGTTAGCCATGTTAGTATATGTGTTACCAGAAGTGCTTTGGAGCAAGATGGAGCTATGAGCTCTCTTACCTTCAAAGGTAACCACTATTCTAACTTCTGAAATTTAGTTTCAGAAAATTGTATTAATGGGACCATGCGGCTATATTATTTTTCGTCTGGTTTCTTTCAGTCAACATTATATTTATGAGATTCATCCATATTGTATACGTAGAAATAAAATATATTCATTTTCATTGCTGAATGTATTCTACTTTATAATAGTGCCACCCATTATTTATCCATTTTTAAAATCATTTTATCATGGTAAGAATATTGTAGATTAACATAAACTCTATTCTTTTAACAAATTTTAAGTGTATATTATTGTTGACTATAAGTGCAATGGTGGAACTCAGATCTCTAGAGTTTATCCCTATTGATTAATAACTCCCCATTTCCCTTTCCACCCAGCTCCTGATAAACACTATTTTAATCTTTATGAATTTAACTATTTTAGATGCTTCATTTAAGTGAAATAATGTAGTACTTGTCTTTCTGTATCTAGTTTATTTCACTTAGCATAATGTCCTCAGCGTCCATCCATGTTGTCATAAATGGCAGAATTTTCTTTTTTAAGGCTGAAGAGTATTCCATTGTATATATATACACACCATTCTAATTCCATGTGGATTGCTTCCTGTTTGTAGTCATAGTAAACAATGCTGTTATGAATTTCCAGTGTAGTTTTGATGTTTGTATATGTGTGTTTCTGTTGGGTGTATGTCTAAGACTGAAATTGCTGTCCACTGAGTATACATGTTTAATTTTAGTAGGTAACATCATTTTTCCAAAGTTATACCAATTATACTTCTACTAAAGGGTATGAGAGTTCTAGATCTATACCAATACATGGTATCCAAATCGACACCAATTTTAGGTATCAATATTTTTAATTTAGCCATTCTGGTCACTGGCTAATGTTAACTAATTATAATTTTAACTTTCATTTCCCTATTGACTTTTACGTTGAGTATCTTTTCATATATTTATTTAAAATTTGAGTATTATATTTTATACCATATCTATAAAAGCTTCTTGTCCCTTTTACTATTGTTACCTATCTTTCTTATTAATTTGTAGGGTTTGTTATATGCATTACACATAATTTTTCCTATCTTAGCTTGCTTTTTCAGTCTCTAGATGGTAGCTTTTGACGAACAAAAGTTCCTATTTTAATATGATCCACTTCACCAATATTTGTCAATCTTTTCTTTTATGGTTAATGTGCTTTATAATGATGATCAAGAAATCTTTGCCTATAGAAATGGAATTATAAATAAGAAGTGTCTCTAAGACTCAGGAGTCAGTTAAGGACAAGATCAAAATAGACGCAGAAAAAGAGCAAGTGAAAAAGGTTAAATCTTGCACCTTTAGGTTCATGGTGTGTGGAAGTGTTGGAATTACTTAAGACTACAGAGTTGAAATGGACACCCCTCTAGCAAACAGGGCCCTGTCTAAGTTTCTTCGGAATGACCTAAGGAAAAGCTGACCTATATTCAGAGGCAATCTTGATATGAGAGGCAAATTGCAGCACACCAGGTTATCAGAGCACTACTTTTACTATGTACTTAGATTCCCCACCTGAAGCTATAGGTCCTAGATGAAGAGCAGTGTGTCTGTCATCCAGGTTTGGCATGAGGAAAAAAAAGATAGTATAAATGAGCAGGGGTAAATATAGGGGGGAATACTAAAGAGTTGGTTCACTCAGTGAAATATCTTAAAGAACCTTATGAATTATCTTCAAAGAAGTGCAAGTGTAAATGACTATAAGGTAGGGAAAGCCACCCAGTGTTTCCCATGTAGTCTGTCTGTTTTCATGTTTGGTATAGGTTCTATATACTTTATATCGTTCCTTCCATATTGGAAAGTATATCACTCAGGTTTTCCAGGTTTAATATTCAAACTGGCTTCTGAAGAAAAGACAGGAAGGGGGGATAAATCTCTTTGCTTTTTTAATTGAGAAAATCAAGATGTTTATAATTTCAGGCATAACTAGATATTCAGGGACTCAGACACAAATAACTTGGTCTTTCTCTCTCTTTCTGAAGTCTATGTTTTTGATAGCAATAGCTAGTTACCAGTGTAACATACTGGTAATGAACACAGGTTCTAGATCCAGAATTGTCCAGGTTCAAGTCTCAGCTTTACCACTATCTCTGAAACTTTGAGCAAGACATTTAGCCTCATTTACCTCATCTCTAGATTACAGATGATAAATCTTTACCCTGACTCTAAGTGTTATTGTAAGACTAAGTTATAGGTTGTGTGGTTGACTGCCACATAGTAATTGCTCGATTAATATTATCTAGCCATATCTTGATTCTATTTTCATCTGCATTAACTTCAATGTCAGATAGGCTTTCCTTAAGCAGGCTTTTCACACATGGTGGCAAAATTGTCACCAACAGCTCAAGATTTTTATTATTGGTTTAAATCTGTTATGAAGAGATATTTTCAGTCCCCCAGCAATTCCAAATATAGCTCAGAAATTATCTTCCTATCTTCTATTGCATCATGGTCCATGACCCAAGTACTGTGGCTAGATTAATGTGATTCCTCAACTGGATCACATAATCAACCCTGGATCAAAGCCAGGAGAGGACTAGTCCCCACCTAATAAAGTGAATTGATAATGGAAGGGAGGCAATGCCCTAAAAAAAGCTGATGGTTTTACCATAAGAAAAAATAACATGCTGGCCAAGCTAAAACATTAAATGGCCAAGAGAAGGAGGGACCTTATAGGTTTTCTTGAGCAGCTCATCCAGGTAACAATTAGAGCTTTGTTTTTGGGAGGACAGGAAATGGGGAATAAGGATGGAAGCTTTGACTGCATGAATGTTGTGATTAGTTGAATGGGTAGAGCAACACACTCTTTGAAAATTATACTGTAGTGGATTATGCCTTGGGCCTGTATAGTAAGTAGCAGTGGAAATAATCTTCTAAAACATGGTTGGTGTAGTAACTGGTCTAAGATGGTGAGTGATGGACAAATGGATCCCAAGATACAGAACTTTGAGCAGTGACTGCTGGAAGCATGAGGAGAAAAGGGGTTAGTGGTAGGGTATCAGGATTAGGTAGTTTTCCTTAATAAATCATATGACAGTGACTAGGGGAACTGAGGCTTAGTAATGAGAATGAGGCCTGTCATTTTGCTGAATGCATGTACCAAATTTGTGATGTGGTCTTTGAGAAGATGTAAGTATTTTATCATCCTAGGGTGACTGTTCTGCAGATGGACTAGGGGGATTGGAGTGAATAAAGAAAGTCTTCCAGAATTTCTTAATCCCAAAGAAAGAGATAGCTGGGTGGTGTTACAGAATAGGGCATTGTGTTTAAAGAGGGAGAACTGAAATTTCGAAGAGCAACATCAGCATGAGAGTACAATTAAGACTTATGCTTGTATTTCCTCATTTAAATGGTGGAGCATGGTGTTTTTGTCTAGTTTAGGACCTGATTAAGGCTGTGTCTGGCTTACTACCAGATACTAAAAGGCATCATCTCCACTTGTTGTTTCTGCCTAATTGTCTCAATTATTGTCAGCTGTGGCCAACTAGTGGCCACAGTTTGGGCCAGCTTCCCAGTCAGCTCTCTCTTGAGGTCCTCCTGATCTAAGGCATAAAGTATGGGCCAGTTTCAGGCCAGTTGCTGCTAGAAGAACTTAAATTCTACACTTATACTTTCCAATACAGATGTGCTAAGCATTCTGTTAGGGTAGGCTGGATATTTCAAACATAGTCTAGAAGATGGCCAGAAACTCCCACACAACTCACCAATAGGAAACTGCCAGGTTATCTAAATAAAAGTATGCATTTTTTCTATAGCTAATTATCAAGAGACTAAATATATTGCTTTTTCGATTCTATTTCCATTCATTAGAAAAATATTTATTGAGCATTTTTTATGTGCCAGAAAACTTTTTTTAGGTGCTGGGAATGTTTCTATGATTACAGCAAATAAAAATTGCTGCCCTTGGCTAGTTCACATTCTAGAAAGGTAGGACAGACATTTTAGTCGTAGTAGGTAAAATGTACAGTATAGAAGGAAATGTCATACATAATGTCTGAGGTTTGCTTTAAAATATATCAGATGTAAAAGTAATGGGGATATAGGTTAAATAACATTAGTAAAATATTGATAATTATTGAAGCTTCATGATTGGAACATGGTAATTCATTATACTATTCATACATACACATGTATACACTCACAATTATTCATTTGTAATAAATGCTATATAGAAAACTAAAGCAGAATAGAAGAATAAGTTGTAGTTGGGGTACAATTATAAACAGACTGGTCAGAGAAGGCCTGTAGGGAGGTGACATCTGAGCAAAGATCATAGGGATAGGGTCACACTTTTACTCCCCATACTCAGATATGCAACAACAGCGAGCTCCTTTCATTTTCTATAACCTATCTGATCTTCCTTGTAAGCCCCCACTAGTCTTTGGGAAGCACATAAGAAAGAAAAAATCTAAACTTAATCCAGTCCAAGAAAACCTCAGCCTCATCTACTTGTTGCTTCAAAGGTGCAGGATGGGATACACTAATGAGGCAAGGCAGACACACAAACTTCTATTATCTCTATATTAAACACAACCTTCTCAGTTAAATATAACAGGGCAAAGGCACCCAAGTACTTTCTATGTATGCAGGTCTATATATGTTTATGCCTCACCTGACTTTATTATCATTTTTATGTTCTCATCTTTCTTCCGCAATTTCTCTCCCCCATACCCTCTGATTGCTACCTCATTTTTCCACAAGGTGACAATAACTAGAACACAGGTTGCTCTACCACTGTTCAACAACGACTTCATTTTCTTACTTTATCTTATTAAAATATCATTATCATGAAGAGGGATTCCATTGCTCAGGACAACAGGAGTGGGGCCTTCTACCGCGTAAGTCAGTTAGAACCTCTCCTTTGGTCAAACTCCAGTTGTGCTCTTTAGCTCTTCCTATGCTTATCATCATAAGAATGTAAACATTCTACAGTTGCTTCATCCTTATCTATTTTTCACAATGTTTTGGTGACCTTACACTTTCACCTGAATTCAGTGACCTCATACATTTTGCTCTGGATAACCCACATTAATACAATTTCATCCTCTAATAGAAGATATTTTCCTTCTGATCAATTCTACTCCACACCACGGATTTGAATACTCCCTCTGATTCTCTTCCTTAAGCATTCCCTCACCCCAGCAGCCCCCTCCAAAAGCTGACTCAACTTCTCTCCTTTTTCTTTCTAATTGAATTCTCCCTTTTGAAAAAACTGCTAGGCTAGGGGGTTTTTTGTTGTTTTTAACTCGGATCACAGTTCAGTGTGTTGTGAATAGTGCACTAAAAAGAAATGAAATCATAGTGGATAAAGTATATCAAAATGCATTGCAAACAACAAGTCAGTATTTTATATAACAACTTTGTTTCAGCTATGCCATAGACAGATGATAGATAGATAGATGATAGACATAGGTAGATGGTTGATAGATACATAGATGATAGATAGATAGATAGATAGATAGATAGATAGATAGATGATGGATAGATAGATAGTGAATGTAATACATACATGTGAATTGGGTCATAACACAATGTTTTCTATTGTGATTAGTAGCGCTTTGAAAGCCCAGTAGCTATCAGGCCTAGCTTTTGATATGTTAAATACAAGTAAAAGGAGTTTTGGAAAACCTTTTCACTCTCCAGGTTTGCAAGACAATTATCTTCCTAGAGAGGTCAAGGAAGTCAGCTTTTGAGTCTAAAGCTCTCCAATGTCCTTTTTTGGTGCAGCTCCTTTTGTGTAATAGCCTCTAGCTTTTTTTGTGTGTATAATAAGCCCCAAACCCTGGGGGAGGAAAGCTGTAAAAAGAAAGCACTAAGTTGTTTCATATTATATTATAAAAATCACCCTATTAAACATGTCAAGTATAAGTCTTGGGCTTCCATGTGGATTTGCAGTTGCTTAAGCAAGAAAGGCATTTTTTCACATTGACCCAAGACACGTTTGAGGAGATGAAGCAATGGTGACTTGCAGATCCCTTGGACAGCTGTGGAAGAAGATGCTGGTACCTGCAGAACAAGCAGTTTCTCTTTTTAACTAACTAGTTCAGCTGGGTGGATAGGTATAAATATTATGGTCAGCATTCTCCTCCCTTATCCTTGGGTTTCAACAGATGCACTTATCCCACTAGACCACAAGTATTTTTGTTGACTGCTGTATCATTAGTAGTCAGAACAGCATCTAGCATATAGTGTACGCTCAAAAATTTTTTTTGTTGAAAAAACTGCTGATTTAAAGTGTATTTTTGCACATATCTTTAGGAAAAGTATGTTTCTAGAATCAACAGCAGCAGAATGTCCATTGTCCCCACACAGGGATTAAGTATTAGGCTGCCCTGGGCTACAGACCTTTAAGCATGGGAATGACCATGGTAGTTACATTGCCTTCAGAGGCCCAGAATAAAAAAGAAAAAAAAAAAGGCAAGTCAGAATCAGAATCCCCAAATTCAAGATTTAAGAGCCAGAACATACACACAAATGCCAAGTTTAGGAAGTAGAAGAGATGGAGTGAGGACTCTGTGTGTGTAGAAGAGATGGACCAGAAACAGGGAAGTGGGGCCCAGAAGGGTTTTTGCAAACACCACTGAGTAGTGTCTTTTAGAGGCCAATGGTTAAGTGACATATAGTGAATAAGACTAAGAGGTACAGGAATGAGAGAGAAAATGGGAGAATGGTTAAAGGAGCAAAATTGGATATACAGATGGGCTTGTGGGCAAAAAATGTAAGGAAAAAATGAAGGTCTGAATAAAGCAGAGGAAAAAGTAGATTTGAGACCCATTTTTTTTAACCACTTGTCAAACATTTACTGTTTCTGAGACACATTTTTTATTATAATCTTCAAGACTAGGTGACCAAGTGTTAGTAAGCTCTTAAGGAAGAATAATGATGATTAAGGTAATATAGTTTGAGGAAGTGAGAAGATAATGATTGTATTAAAAAGGGATGGAGACTATGGGGAAGCAGTTTTGTTCACTTTATGAGTTTACTTTTGAACATAACGAATTTGCAGTGTCTGTAAAACATTCAACTTGCGAGGTCAAAAAGCCCTTTGGAAATTTTTATGTAGGTCTTAGAAAAGACATCAGGGCTGGAATTAAAGATTTAGGAATCCAGAGCACTTGGGTTGCCCAGTCCATTGAGCACCTGACTTTTGATGTTGGCTCAGTCATGATCTTGTAGTTCATGGGTTCAAGCCCCAAGTCAAGCTCCTCACTGACAGTGCAGATCCTGCTTGAGATTCTGTCTCTCCCTTTCTCTGCCCCTCCCTTGCTCTCTCTCTCAAAATAAATAAATAAACTTAAAAAAATAAGAAAGATTTTGGAATCTATTCATAAATGTTAATGAATTTAAATGTAATTTGAATGTAAAGATTGCTCATGGAATCATATAGAGAAAAAAAATGAAGCATGGAAAGATGAGGTAGTTTAACATTTAGGGATAAATGGAAGAAGATCATCCAGTAAAAGGAATATAGATAAAACAGGGCCAGTGGTATTTAAGAAAGTTAATTTGTTATCCAAGCCTTATTTCCTTATCCTTCCCCCATGATTATGCTACCTATTATAGCTAAAATTAATCACCTTATTCAAATTTCTTCCTTTCTCTCTTCTATTTCCACATACAATTGCAGGTTGCGATACCAGGAAACAGACTCTGAGATTCTAAGAGCTGCATGTAGGGATTCCATGCAGGGGGGAGGTCCTCTTGGAAACAAGATCTGTGAGAGGTAAGAGAAATAGGATTGGAAAGAAGGAGAATTTGTTCATTTTTTAAAAATGTTTATTTATTTTTTGAGGCCAGAGCAGGGAGGGGGCAGACAGAGAGAGAAAGGGTAAGAGAGAATCCCAAGCAGGCTCTGCATTGATGGGGGTAGGTGAAAGAGAAGGGTTCAGTCTCACGACTATGAGATCATGACTTGAGCCAAAATCAAGAGTCAGACGCTTAACCAACTGCCCAGGCACCTTGGAAAGAGGGAGAATTTGAACTGTGCTGCAGTTGTAACACAATCCTGTTAACCCAAGGGAACTCTGAAGCCCCTTCCGAGAAATTCCCCACATCAACAGAGGGAGTGTAAATTTGACATAGGAGTTTTTTAGATCAAGATAAATTTCCAGATAATGCAGCTATAAGCAGTCAGCAGCCAATACTCTAGGCAGATCCAAGCATTGGTGTCTCAGGCCTTAAAGGGTTGAAATCTAGGTGTCAAAGTACAGTATCCTCTACAGATTCTCATTATCTTCACAGGTGCGTGCATGCACATTTGTCATTTGTGTGTGTGTGTGTGTGTGTGTATTTAGTGATTCTCTGGTTTATCGTTGAGTATATAATAAAAAATGATTACTGATGACAAAAGCACTTTGGTGATTTAACAAATATGTCAGTACACTGACTGCACCTGCTGTTGTTGCGAAGCTACTAGTAAGAACAATTTTCCAACTTATATCCCAGAGGTGGGAACAACATAAACCTGGGAGGGAAAACCAAGGTCAAGGGAGCTTATCTCTTTCCTAAAAGAAAGAGTCAATGAAAATGTCTGTCTTGGGGTGCCTGGGTGTCTCAGTTGGCTAAGTGTCTAACTCTTTATTTCAGCTCAGGTCATGATCTCATAGTTCGTGAGATCGAGCACACTTTCAGTGTGGAGCCTGTTCAGGATTCTCTCCCTCTCTCCCTGCCCCTTCCCCATTCTCTCTTTCTCTTTCAAAATAAATAAATAAACATTTTTTAAAAAATGTCTCTCTTATGCCCTGATCTTTACAGTTTGCTTATACTGTAGCATCAGAATGATAAATGTATTATATTATTCAGAGCTACCAACATAATAACAAACAAGATTTTTGCCAGAAATTTTCACAGCCTATCATGGTGTTTACTAAGAATAATTTTTCACAAACACATAGACATAATGCATTGCAATGATTTCTTTTTTTCTGGAAGGGACTTACACTGTTTCTTTTGGGGTCACTTGGAGCTCTCAGCAGCACTCAGATGACAGTGAGGGCCAGGCTCTGGCCAGGACTTTGGTGTCTGGAGGTTATGTGCACACAACATATCCAGGGTTTCAGCTTTTTTTTTCAGGGAGGAAGGGGAACAACAGTTCAGAGCAGGGAAGGCCCCCAGATGCACCATAAGAAGGGCAATGCAGAATTCTTACTGACTGAATAATAAAAGAAGCATCTAGTCAAGCGAAGTAGTACAGATGTGGGATTTAATATGCAGTGATTTTTATAGATCATCCAAACTTGATACTACAGTACAAAGCAAATCTAAGACTCTCATGCTTTATGAAAATGTGTTTCTGGGTTGTCTCAAATCCCCTCTGTAAAAAATTCAGATGTATGTAAATACTAACATAGTAGTAGAAATACTAATAGTCAGCAGAAACCAGGAATAGGATCAGGAAGAGGCATCAGATTTATTTGTGAATTTGGGTAATGCAAGTTAATAATTTTTGACTCATTTTAAAAAATTATTAAATAATTCTGAGTGGATAAAGTTGACTTTATTTAAGCCCAAATTTCTCCAGATCTCTTCTGGAGAAAGAGATGGACACATATGAAAATGATGTTTGTTATGTGGGTAGGATTAAGGACAAAATTAAATTCTGCCATCAAGTAGTTACATAGTTTTGGATACATCACATAAGCTCTTTAGGCTTTCATTTTCTAACCTATAAAATGAGAGGTTAGACAATTACTAAGGATTCTTCATGCCAAAGGGATATATCAGAAGCATAACGGATCCATTAGTAATGAATTTAAAGATCTTAAAGCACATGTAACTGAAGGAAGCATCTTAAAATAAGAATTATAGAATTTTCCCTTTGACATATATGCTAAGCTATAGAATTCTTGAAAGTAGTCTATTACTGCCCTCTCCTGTTAATTGTATGGTGAAGATAAGAAATAAACAGCAAGAAATCTGAAAGGTACTAACAGGTACATGAAAATATACACAATATCACTAATCATTTGGGAAATGAAAATTATAATCACCATGAGACATCACCTCACATCTGACCATCTTCAAAAAAACAAGAGACAAGAAATGCTGGTGAGGATGTGGAAAAAAGGGAGACCTTGTGCACTGTAGGTGGGAATATAAACTGGTACAGTCATTACAGAAAATAATATTGAGGATACTCAACAAATTAAAATTAGAACTATGGCATGATCTGGCAATTCTACTTCTGGATATACATCCAAAGGTAATGAAAACCAACTCGAAAACACATGTGCACCTCCATGTTCACAGCATTATTTACAATAGCCTAGACATGGGACAATAGAAGTATCCAACAATGGATGGGTGGATAAAGTAGTCATCTACCCCCCCCACACACACACCTATACACACAATGGAATATTACTCAGCCATAAAAAAATCCTACCATTTGTTTTGTGACAACATGAACAAACTTCGTAGGCACTATGCTAAGCAAAATAAGTCAGACAGAGAAAGACAATCACTTGTATGTGGAGTCTAAAAAAACCCAAAAACCAAAACCAAAAACCAAAAATCGAAACTCATAGAAAAACAGATCAGACTTGTGGTTAACAGAGGCAGGAGTGTTGGGGGGAGGGGTAATTGGAGGAAAGTGGTCAAAAGGTACAAACTTCTAGTTATGAGATAAATATGTATTAGGGATGTAATATATAACATGATGACTATAGCTAATACAGCTGTATGATATATAGAAAAAAAAGTTATAGTAATCCTAAGAGTTCATCACAAGAAGAAAATTTTTTCATTTTTTCCTTTTCTTTTTATTATATCCTAATGAGAAAATGGATGTTAGCTGAAGCTATTGTTGTAATCATTTCAAATATATATAAGTCAAACCAGCATTCTGTATGCCTTATTGATGTACGTCAATTATTTTTCAGTTAAAGTGGAAAAAAAGTAAACCAACTATGAAGCATTTTTATTTTAAACTAACTTATTAGATTCCTAAAACCCTTCCCAGCAAATATTCATTTACTCAAAAAGGAGGAAAGATATTAAAATACTGCATTCATGTTGAGATTGATCAAACCTTGGAACTTTTTATAGTTAATAATATAGTTAATAAAAAAAGCCCATGACTATCACTGCATTAAGAAATTGATCCAGTCAAAAAGATGTGGTTTATATATACAACGGAATACTACATGGCAATGAGAAAGAATTAAATCTGGCTATTTGAAGCAACATGGATGGAACTCAAGGGTATTATGCTAAGTGAAATAAGTCAGGCAGAGAAAGACAGATACCATATGTTTTCACTCATATGTAGAACAGGAGAAACTTAACAGAGGACCATGAGGGAGGGGAAGGGGAAAAAATAGTTACAGAGAGGGAGGAAGGCAAACCATGAGAGACTTTTAAATACTGAGAACAAACTGAGGGTTGATGGGGGGTGGGGGACAGGGGAAAATGGTTGATGGGCATGGAGGAGGGCACTTGTTGGGATGAGCACTGGGTGTTATATGGAAACCAACTTGACAATAAACTATAAAAAAATTGATCCAAGGAAATAATATGTAATACATGAGGCATCATGAGTTCATGTTATTAAATGTAAGTGTAACACTTACAAAGGAAAAAAAATTTTAAGTGCCATAAAGGAACACAGCTGATCTAGTCACTATTTTGCCTTTGAAAAAACAGCAAGGAAATTTCTATTATATACATGCTTGCCAAAATCTCAAAGTTCAAGCATGTATCTCAAATATCTCCAATATCTCCTGACAAGTAATGCTATTAGGTATTTTATGTAAATTTCCTGTTTTTATCTTGTTTTATTTTGTTTTTGATTGTTGTTGTTGTTGTTTTATTCTTAGTGTCAAAAATCAAAATTTTAAAATTGCTACATGAATTCCATTTTACATTCAAAATGCAACATTCTATTCACTCAACACCTTTTTAAAAAATGTTTATTTAGTTTTTGAGAGAGAGAGAGAGAGAGAGAGAGCACACACACATAAGTGGGGGAGGGGCAGAGAGAAAGGGAGACACAGAATATGAAGCAGCCTTCAGGCTCCAGGCTGTCAGCACAGAGACTGACACTGGGTTCGAACTCACAAACCACGAGATCATGACCTGGGCTGAAGTCCAAAGCTTAACCAACTAAGCCACTCAGGCACTCCAGCAACTTTTTTAAATTGACACGTAACTCACATACCATAAAATTCACTCCTCTAATGTATATAGTGCAGTGGTTTTTAGCTAAGTCACAAGGGACAACAACTATTTATTGAATGCCTACTATGTGCCAGATTTCTGGTCAATATGATCCTCATGTACTAGCACAGTTTTCAAATCACAACATGAAAATTCCTTATCTATGCCAGATGAATCAGGCAACGTTGGAACAATTCTTAGATCTTGACCAGAGATGAATTTAGCCAATGCAAAAAATGAAATATGCTTCCAGAGTTAAAGACAATACAGAGTACAATCAAGTTTTGTTTCCCCTTTGGCATAGTCTGCCTTGCTCATGAACCTAGATTAAATCTCTGTATCACCTGGATAGATGTGGAATGGATTATAATCAGGTAGAAGGAGATCATAGAATTTTAGAGCTGAGAAGTGCCTTAGAGATCACCTATATCTTATATCTCCACTACACAAACCAGGAAACCTATGACCAGAGAACGTTAATAACCAGCTCAAAGTCACAAACTCAAAGCACAGCTTCCAAATTCTTACCTTGTGCTTATTTCTCTATAACAGTTTCCCAACTGTATTTCTCAGTGGCCCAGGATTCTTGGAGGAGCCAATAGGACTTCCAGAATGACAGAGAGGTGGCTGAGTGGAAGAGCCTCTGCAGCCCTCCCTAACTTCAATTCTAGAATCTCTACTTTTATTTCCTTGATTGCTTATGATTCTAAACAAGCTTTTGTTGAAAGATTAGCTTCATTGCTAAAAAAATAAATGCATTTAAAATTTTGGAAATGCTTAACACCTAAAAAATAAATAATCTACTTTTAAAATGGGAAGAAGACATTAATAACATTTTTCTGTTTTTTAAGATGTTTGATGGCGGGCCTGGGTAACTCAGTCGGTTAAGCATCCAGTTTTGGCTCAGGTCATGATCTCATGGTTTGTGGGTTCAAGCTCCATGTTGGGCTCTGTGCTGACAGCTAACTCAGAGCCTGGAGCCTGTTTCAGATTCTGTGTCTCCCTCTGTCTCTGACCCTCCCCTGCTCATGCTGTATCTCTCTCAGAAATAAATTTAAAAAAAAAAACATTGAAAAAAGATGTTTGTTTATTGAGAGAATGAGAGGGAGAGAGGCAGATAGAGAGGGAGAGGCAATCCCAAGCAGGCTCCATGCTGTCAGTGCAGAGCCTGACATGGGGCTCTATCTCATAAACTGTAAGATCATGACCTGACCCAAAATTAAGAATCGGAGGCTTAACCAATTGTGGCCATCCACGCACTCCATGAACAACGTTTTTCTAAAGAAGACATACAGATGGCTAATAGACACATGAAAAGAAGCTCAACATCACTCACCATCAGAGAAATACAAATCAAAACCATAGTGAGGTATCACCTCATACCTATCAGAATCACTAACATCAACAACATAAGAAACAACAAGTGTTGGAAAGGATGTGGAAAAAAGGGAACCTTCTTGCACTGTTGGTGGGAGTGCAAACTGGTGCAGCCACTGTGGAAAACAGTATGGAGTTTCCTTAAAAAGTTAAAAATAGAACTACTTTATGATCTAGCAATTGCACTACTAGGTATTTTCCCAAAGAATACAAAAATACTAATTCAAAGGGATACATGCACCTCAATGTTTACAGCAGCATTATCTACAATAGGCAAACTATGGAAATAGCCCAGGTGCCCATCGACCGATGAACATATAGAGAAAATGGGGTGTATATATATATATCTATATACATGTACATATATCTATATACACACACACACACACACACAATGGAATATTATTCAACCATAAAAAGAATAAAATCTTGCTATTTGCAACATCGTTGGAGCTAGAGAGTATTATACTAATCCAAATTAGAAAGTCAAATACCATACGATTTCACTCCTATGTGGAATTTAAGAAACAAAACAAATGAGCAAAGGGAAGAGAGAGAGAGAGAGAGAGAAACCAAGTAACAGATTCTTAACTATAGAGAACAAAGTGTTAAATTATTATATTGTATACCTGAAACTGATATAACACTGTATGTTAATTAACTGGAATTAAAATAAAAACTTTAAAAAATAAAATAAATTTTGGAAATGCCTGAAGTACTCCATATTGTCCAGAGGAGGTATGCACCTTATTACTTCACACAGTGTAAGTATTCTGCCTAGAAAACTGCTCAACACCACCTAAACACGTGAGAGGTTTCTTAGTAAATGATATGTTTTACAAATTGCTCCTTTTTCATGCCACCAAAATTTAAAAAATATATTGTTTATATTTGAAAGTCTAAAGAGGAAAGCATTTTTCATTTACTGACGTCATGTTCAGGTACTGAAACTATAGAAAACAAATACAGACGGGTAGATGATTGTATTTATTAACTGAATGCAAATCTACATAAAAAACAGATTCCTGAGTATAGTTTCCATAGTATTAATCAGAACTGAAAATATATTAGCATCTTCCCAAGAACACCTGATTTTTAAAAGAACTTATAAAGGCTTTAAAGTCTAATTATGCCTAAAGGAGTAAAATAGACACTTTGCCAAATAGTCTACTCACATACATACTCTAGTACTAGTACAGTACTTCTCCTAATACTGTGTTTATTTTCTAGGGGAACCAGTCTTCCAGGAGCACAAAAGGCTGATCTGACACATAGAGTGCCCAGCTGAATTTGGGGATAAAAAGAGTGGGGTGCAGACACTCGGTAGATCAAAGCTCTTTGAAAATCATGTCAATAAATTGTCTTCTGTAAGCTTCGATGCTTTCTGGGTTACTTACTATATTAGTTTTCCCAAACAAAGTACCACAGATTGGGTTGCTTAGAAAATAAAAACTTATCTTCTGAGTTCCGTGATGCCAGAAGCCCAAGATCAAGGTATCAGAAGGGTTGATTTCTTCTGGAGTCTCTCTCCTTGGTTTCTTGGCCATTTTTTCCCCTGAGACCTCACATGATCTTCCCTTTGTACCCATTTTCAAATTTCCTTTTCATGAAGACACCAGTCATATTGGATTAGCTTAATTAATTAATTCCCTCTTTTAAAACCTTATCTCCAAATGCAGTCGCATTTGACTTCAACATATGTATTTTGGGAAGGAACAATTTAGATTACAATGCTTACCATGAAGGAATAAATGCTGCTGGTAAATGTTTAACAAGCAGCTCTCAAAAAAGGAAAGGTACTGCTTGGTAGCATTTGCTTATTTCTGTGGTTAAAAATTCTCCCACCACAGCCAATTTCAAGCCACCATTGTGATTTCTCTGAACACAGATTTGGGAAGGAGTATGCCATAACATACCATTTCTAAATTATTTCTGCCATAGAAAAATGTAGGCATAACTAACCTTAAGAGACCAGGAATCAACGAACTTTTCCATACAGTGCTAGGTAGTAAATATTTCGATTTGCTCAACTCTCGTGTTGCAGGAAGAAAGCAGCCATAGGCAGTAAGTATATAAACAGATGGGCATAGCAGTGTTTCGGTTAAACTCCACTTTGTCATTGGCGTTTTCCAGGTGATACGAACTTGGGGAGATCTAGTGTTGCAATTGCTTCTTCAGTAGCTTTCAATCAGCCCTCGGTGTTTCAGCCTTCCTTCCCATCTCCTTGATCAAGCGCTTCAGCTACTCGTTGCTGGCACACCTGAGCCTTCTCAGGCTAGATCAGTAGGACAGCCATCATAGTGCACTACTTCGATCTCCTTTCAAGATACAACTTGTAGTTCAGCTGCAATTAATGCCATTAAGGTAATTGCCTCTACCTGCAGCATTTTTGAGTTTTGATACAGCTTTCCAGTTGAGGCAACCTCTTTTCTGGCAACCCTTGGCCAATGACTCAGTGTGGCAATCATACTAGGGCTCAGCCATTTCTCCCAATGTAGAATTTCCCAACAGACAATATTTGCTCCAGAGCTCCACATTGTGTTGGCTGAGCTTTTGTCAGATTTGTACCATAATCTTTAATCTTTGTTTCCCAATGCTGCTGTCTTTCCTTTTATCTTTTTTCCAACAGACTTCCTGTACAACTAACTTCATGTTATATTTTACTTAGAACACTCAAAGTGACACAGTTGATAAAAGGAGTCACCTGAGAAAGCAGTAAGATGGGTTTGGGAAACTGGATCAAAACTGTCCCACTGTCCATGAACCTTACCACACGTGGTATCTGGGCACGGATAGGCCCTGGTAGAATGTGGTGGCCTAGTTACACCAGTTGGTACTAAGGCGATTATTCTGAAGCAGAAGAATGCCATGCCTGGGACAAAAATTGCAGGCATTTCAAAAGTGTGTGTATGGAATTGAGAACTCAGAAGTGGATCCAAAAGTATACAGCCAACTGATCTTTGACAAAGCAGGAAAGAATATCCAGTGGAAAAAAGACAGCCTTTTTAACAGATGGTGTTGGGAGAACTGGACAGCAACATGCAGAAGAATGAAACTAGATCATTTTCTCACACCATGCACAAAAATCAACTCAAAATGGATAAAGGACCTGAACGTGAGACAGGAAACTATCAACACCCTAGAGGAGAAAGCAGGAAACAACCTCCTTGACCTCCACCGCAGCAACTTCTTACTTGACACATCCCCAAAAGCAAGGGAATCAAGAGCAAAAATAAACTGTTGGGACCTCATCAAGATTAAAAGCTTCTGCACAGCCAAGGAAACAACCCAGAAAATTAATAGGCAACCAACGGAATGGGAAAAGATAGTTGCAAATGACATATCAGATAAAGGGTTAATATCCAGAATCTATAAGGAACTCACCAAACTCCACGCCCGAAAAACAAACAACCCAGTGAAGAAATGGGCAGAAGACATGAACAGACACTTCTCCAAAGAGGACATCCAGATGGCCAACAGACACATGAAACGATGCTCAGCATCCCTCCTCATCAGGGAAATACAAATCAAAACCACACTGAGATACCACCTCACGCCAGTCAGAGTGGCTAAAATGAGCAAATCAGAGAACTCTAGATGCTGGCGAGGATGTGGAGAAACGGGCACCCTCCTACACTGTTGGTGGGAATGTAAACTGGTACAGCCCCTCTGGAAAACAGTGTGGAGGTTCCTCAGGAAACTAACAATAGAACTCCCTTATGACCCAGCAATAGCACTGCTAGGAATTTACCCAAGGGATACAGAAATGCTGAGGCATAGGAGCACATGTACCCCAATGTTCATAGCAGCACTCTCCACAATAGCTAAAACATGGAAAGAGCCTAAGTGTCCATCAACAGATGAATGGATCAAGAAGATGTGGTTTATCTATACCATGGAATACTACATGGCAATGAGAAACAATGAAATCTGGCCATGTGTAGCAACATGGATGGACCTTGAGGGTGTTATGCTGAGCGAAATAAGTCAGGCAGAGAAGGACAAATACCATATGTTTGCACGTATAGGAGGATTAGGAGGAACTTGACGGAGGAACAAGGGGGAGAAGAAGGGCGGAAATGGTGGGGGAAAGGGAGAGAGGCAAACCATGAGAGACTCTTGAATGCTGACAAAAACTGAGGACTGATGGATGTGGGGGGGAGGGGGGATGGGCATGGAGGAGGGCACTTTGGGGATGAGCACTGAGTGTTATGTAGAAACTAATTTGACAATAAACTATTTGTAAAAAAAAAAAAAAAAAAAAGTGTGTGTATGTGTATGAACAATAGATACAAGGTCTTATTAAGTTGTACAAAGGCCTCTCCAGAAGGTTCATGAAAGCCAGAGAGTAGTTAACCAAGTGAAAACTCACTACTTCACTAGCAGCTTCCAAAGACACTCTTACCTCCTGCCCTGAGAAAACAGAAAAGGCTTGAACAGCAAACTCCAAACTTAATCAATCAAGAAAGTTTTAAAATAACTGAAGCCAAGGATAGGTAACTTGCTGGAAAACTCAGGACCCTGACACATGGGTTATGGACAGCTGCGTGGATGCCCCTAAAGGTTCTGGCTTCTGAGACTCATCTGACCACTCAGAGCCTAGAGAGATTGCCCACTTTTCTGATGAAAAACTAGCACTCCCTTCAGGCAGAAAGTTACTACATTAAGTGGTTCTGAACAAAGCAAAAGAAGGCTCTCTCAGAAAGTAACTTCTCATGGCTTCTCTCATGACTACCACAGCAATAACTAGGGTTAAGTCATAGCATAATGCACCTGGGAATAAGCTAGGCCTGATCTATATCCCAAAAAAGCAGCAAGAACCAGTCAGCATATACTGACAGCAAACAGGAAAGTATTTGCGACTGGATTTTCAGAGTGCTTGATCAAGAGAGCTAGAACATAAACTAGACAAGGGTGAACTTACTGACTTGGAGGCATTCTTGGGATGTGGGATTTAACATCCTGGCAGGGTCTCAGGGGATGGTGCAAACCTCCTGTTAGGATGGTTCCTAGAAGTCTGGACAAAGTACTGGTCTATGCTGAGAGATGCCGAAATGCCTGAATTGCCATGGCAAACAATGGAGGCTGTGATTTAAAAGATCAGAGAAGTAGATATATTACTGAGGCCAGAAGCCCACAGGGAAGATTATGTTCCATGAGAGAGGTCAGAGGATACACCATTCACCAAGACAATTGGGTATGCCCTGGTAAGAGAGACACTACCCTCACAAAGAAGTTCAGTGACAGCTTGCCTCTAAAGGCCAGGGTTCATAATACATGATACTATCATAGAAGTGGGGTTATTAATAGCAACAGGAATGGTGGGGCCCAAATGCACAGTAGATCCGGAAGATAGAACTTAATGCCAGAAGTCAGGGTACTCACAATGATCCTACTGACTGGCAAAATCAGCATGAGAGCCAAAGGAGTCAACCCGGAAAGAATTGTGGAGATGTTTTCTAGAACTCAGTGTTCCTAGGGGGGGAAATTGATGGGCAGGCAACAAGGGTACTGCCTAATATATATAATCAAAGAAAGCAAGAGTGGATAAGGAGACTTGGGGTGGTCATGAAAGGAAATATCATGATACCTTGCCCCGTTCCCAGATCTGAGCTCATCTTCTGGCTCAGAACCTGATTACAGAGGTAGCCAGGTCCTGGAGGAAGGATTCCACAACTATACTGATTCTTCTAGTAAGTCCTTCTCCCAAAGGAACCTTGGCCATTTTCTCAGGTGACTGAACATAAAGGAAAAGGAAATATTCAGACATTTCCAGGAAAATTGTACACAGGGTATGAGTTGACATTGATATTTGGAGACCAAGAGTATAACCCTGGCCTCCCCATTAAAAATAGAAACATGTAAAGGCCAGGTAATAACTGTAGTCCTGGACAAATACGGGCTCACAGGGAGTATAGTGGGTCTATGGAAAAAGTTAGTGCTCTAATTTCTTCAATCCCTAAAGATTACGAGTACAATTGACATACGAGGCAGTTGGAGTAATTTCTACATTGGGTTTTAGCTCCTAAAGCAAAAGCTGTTATAGTGAGGAAGGCTAGATAGGAGTCTTGGAAACTAATACCCAGTTTACTTCTGAGTAAACAACAACAAAACAAAGCAATATATGATGTTTTGGATATAGGTGGTAAAGATGCATGTCACTTTTAAAGCTCACAAGGATGCCTGGGTGGGAGTCTGTGATGGTTAATTTTATGTGTCAACTTGACTGGGCCACAAGGTGCCCAGATATTTGATTAAACATTCTGGGTGTGTTTATAAAAGTGTTTCTGGATCCGAAGTTACATTTGAATACGTGGACTGAATAGATTGTCTTTCCCAACTTGAATGGGCCTCATCTGGATCTACAAACAAAAAGGCTAAATAAGGGAGAATTTTCTCTCTCTGCCTGTCTTAGAGTTGGGACATCAGTCTTCTCCTGCCTTTGGACTCAGACTGTAACTTAGCCCATCAGCTCTCCTGTGTCTCAAGGCTTTGGACTAGGACCAGAACGATACCACCAGCTCTCCTGGGTCTCCAGCTTCCCGAATGCAGACCTTGAGAATTAGTCTCTAAAGCATGAGCCAATTCCTTAAATAAATATATTTTATATATTATATATAATATATATATATTTTATATATTTTTTCCTATTAGTCTGTTCCTCTGGAGAACTGGAATACACTGTCCCTGTCACATTTTCATTTAATTCACTGTCTGTCCCCTGCAAAAACTGGGTGAATCCTGGAGAATGATCATATACAACTGTAAGCCCAACCAAGCAGTAGTCTTGACTGCAGCCAGGGCTTGGTCTGTCTCTTTACTAGAGCACATAATATGACTTCAGTTACACAGTATAAGGTAAATCAAATTGAGCACAGAATCTTCTACATGTTTACGCTATTTTACTTTTTTTTTTTTTAATGGTTGCCTCACACACACCTCATTTATCTGAATATTCTTAGTGAGTTGTCTTTCAGGTTTTCAAAAATCATTCCACAAAATTTTCATAGAAACTAGTTTGCCTTCTTAGTTCACCAGTTTATGTAATTTTTTTCAATTACATAACTACAATAACAAGCACAACTAGCATTAACAGGCTTCAAAGAACAAACACATAATTTAAAATATGCAATTCAATTTACAAGAGCAGAAATGCACCTTTAAGCATTTAGAAGTTCAGCATGCTGGGGCGCCTGGGTGGCTTAGTCAGTTAAGCGTCCGACTTTCGCTTAGGTCATGATCTCGCGGTTCGTGGGTTCGAGCCCCGCGTCGGGCCCTGTGCTGACTGCCAGCTCAGGGCCTGGAGCCTGTTTCGGTCTGTGACTCCCTCTCTCTCTGACCCTCCCCTGCTCACGCTGTCTCTCTCTCTCTCCTAAAAATAAAAAAAAACATTAAAAAAAAAAAAAAGAAGTTCAGCATGCTGATGACAGCAGTCAGTATTTTTTTACAGAGGGAATGGAGAGGGTGGGTTCTTCATTCCAAGGAGTTGTAGTAGATTTAAGATTAAGTGGCGCTCAGTTATGAATGTGTTTACACTCAGAAAGGACATGATTCTCCTCTCCTTCCTAGCACCATGTATGTGTGTATGGTGGGGGTCGGGATGAAATGAAAAGGAGTGGTACAGAAATGTACTTTTGATCTTTCCAACCCTAAACAGATCTGATCTTATCCTTTGCTGCCCGAGACCATTGCTAGTTCTCATTGCTCTCAAAACAAATAAAAACTCCTTGAAAGTGGTGTGTAAATCTCTTCACCAGTTCAGAGTCCCTATGTTTTCAGTCATATTTGTACCTTGATCCACATCTCCCACCGACCCTCCTGCCCTTGCCAAAGCAGAGGGGATCATGTTTTTCCACTTGCTTGTGATTTGCCACTCAGTCTAGAATGAAATTTTCTTTCCTTTTTAGGGTGACTATATAATTTACTGTCCAAACTGGCACATACTTGACATGAACCAGGTGGGACAATGGGAGAAAATATAAAAACTGGGGTAGTCAACAAAGCACTCTACACATTCAATGCAATTCCAATCAAAATTGCACCAGCATACTTCTCAAAACTAGAACAAACTATCCTAAAATTTGTATGGAACCACAAAAGACCCCGAATAGCCAAAGTAATACTGAAAAATAAAACCAAAACGGGAGGGATCACCATCCCAGACTTTAGCCTCTACTACAAAGCTGTCATCATCAAGACAGTATGGTATTGGCACAAAAACAGACACATAGACCAGTGGAATAGAATTGAAAACTCAGAGCTGGACCCAAAGGTATACAGCCAACTAATCTTTGACAAAGCAGGAAAGAATATCCAACGGAAAAAAGACAGCCTTTTTAACAGATGGTGTTGGGAGATGGTGTTGGGATAACTGGACAGCAACATGCAGAAGAATGAAACTAGATCATTTTCTCACACCATACACAAAAATAAACTCAATATGGATAAAGGACCTGAACGTGAGACAGGAAACTATCAACACCCTAGAGGAGAAAGCAGGAAACAACCTCCTTGACCTCCACCACAGCAACTTCTTACTTGACACATCCCCAAAAGCAAGGGAATCAAGAGCAAAAATAAACTGTTGGGACCTCATCAAGTTTTTTTTTTTTTTTTTTTTTTACAAATAGTTTATTGTCAAATTAGTTTCTACATAACACTCAGTGCTCATCCCCAAAGTGCCCTCCTTCATGCCCATCCCCCCCTCCCCCCACATCCATCAGTCCTCAGTTTTTGTCAGCATTCAAGAGTCTCTCATGGTTTGCCTCTCTCCCTTTCCCCCACCATTTCCGCCCTTCTTCTCCCCCTTGGTCCTCCGTCAAGTTCCTCCTAATCCTCCTATACGTGCAAACATATGGTATTTGTCCTTCTCTGCCTGACTTATTTCGCTCAGCATAACACCCTCAAGGTCCATCCATGTTGCTACACATGGCCAGATTTCATTGTTTCTCATTGCCATGTAGTATTCCATGGTATAGATAAACCACATCTTCTTGATCCATTCATCTGTTGATGGACACTTAGGCTCTTTCCATGTTTTAGCTATTGTGGAGAGTGCTGCTATGAACATTGGGGTCCATGTGCTCCTATGCCTCAGCATTTCTGTATCCCTTGGGTAAATTCCTAGCAGTGCTATTGCTGGGTCATAAGGGAGTTCTATTGTTAGTTTCCTGAGGAACCTCCACACTGTTTTCCAGAGGGGCTGTACCAGTTTACATTCCCACCAACAGTGTAGGAGGGTGCCCGTTTCTCCACATCCTCGCCAGCATCTAGAGTTCTCTGATTTGCTCATTTTAGCCACTCTGACTGGCGTGAGGTGGTATCTCAGTGTGGTTTTGATTTGTATTTCCCTGATGAGGAGGGATGCTGAGCATCGTTTCATGTGTCTGTTGGCCATCTGGATGTCCTCTTTGGAGAAGTGTCTGTTCATGTCTTCTGCCCATTTCTTCACTGGGTTGTTTGTTTTTTGGGCGTGGAGTTTGGTGAGTTCCTTATAGATTCTGGATATTAACCCTTTATCTGATATGTCATTTGCAACTATCTTTTCCCATTCCGTTGGTTGCCTGTTAATTTTCTGGGTTGTTTCCTTGGCTGTGCAGAAGCTTTTAATCTTGATGAGGTCCCAACAGTTTATTTTTGCTCTCGATTCCCTTGCTTTTGGGGATGTGTCAAGTAAGAAGTTGCTGCGGTGGAGGTCAAGGAGGTTGTTTCCTGCTTTCTCCTCTAGGGTGTTGATAGTTTCCTGTCTCACGTTCAGGGACCTCATCAAGATTAAAAGCTTCTGCACAGCAAAGGAAACAACCCACAAAACTAATAGGCAACCAACGGAATGGGAAAAGATAGTTGCAAATGACATAGCAGATAAAGGGTTAATATCCAGAATCTATAAGGAACTCACCAAACTCCACACCCGAAAAACAAACAACCCAGTGAAGAAATGGGCAGAAGGTATGAACAGACACTTCTCCAAAGAGGACATCCAGATGGCCAACAGACACATGAAACGATGCTCAGCATCCCTGCTTATCAGGGAAATACAAATCAAAACGACACTGAGATACCACCTCACGCCAGTCAGAGTGGCTAAAATGAGCAAATCAGAGAACTCTAGATTCTGGTGAGGATGTGGAGAAACGGGCACCCCCCTAGACTGTTGGTGGGAATGTAAACTGGTACAGCCCCTCTGGAAAACAGTGTGGAGGTCCCTCAGGAAACTAACAATAGAACTCCCCTATGATCTAGCAATAGCACTGCTAGGAATTTACCCAAGGGATACAGAAATGCTGATGCATAGGAGCACATGTACCTCAATGTTCATAGCAGCACTCTCCACAATAGCTAAAACATGGAAAGAGCCTAAGTGTCCATCAACGGACGAATGGATCAGGAAGTTGTGGTTTATCTATACAATGGAATACTACATGGCAATGAGAAAGAATGAAATCTGGCCATGTGTAGCAACATGGATGGACCTTGAGGGTGTTATGCTGAGCGAAATAAGTCAGGCAGAAAAGGATAAATATCATATGTTTGCACGTATAGGAGGATTAGGAGGAACTTAACGGAGGACCATGGGGGAAAAGAAGGGGGGAAATGGTGGGGGAAAGGGAGAGAGGCAAACCATGAGAGACTCTTGAATGCTGAGAACAAACTGAGGACTCATGGGTGTGTGTGGGGGAGGGGGGATATGGGCATGGAGCAGAGCAGTTGTGGGGATGAGCACAGGGTGTTATATGGAAACCAACTTGACAATAAACTATTTGTAAAAAACAAAACAAAACAAAACAAAAACTGGGGTAGTCAACATACCTATTCATTTATGATAGTACTTAACACTCAGAGGATGCTCCAAAAATTTTGGTCAAAAATTGATTATATGTTCTATAACTTTCTCCTCTTGATTTTTTTTATTTCCCTCTAATACATATAGAAACTCTGCGTGAATTATCAAATGTACCCTTTCTTCCCAGCAGCAAATTCCAGACTATGTAGCAAGCTGACACAGGCTGGATTTCAGCCACTACTTTCCCCTCATGTGGGCATTTTTTCTGTAGTGAAAAAAAATTAATGTGCCTCCAATTATTTATCCTGTATAAAAATTAAGTGGTGGTGGGAGATACTGAAACACTCCACTAAAATATATGTCAGGCGACTTTTGAAATCTGGATGAGAAAAGATGCAAAGCGAATTTGAGGTTAGAGGATGAAAGTATTAAATATTCATCTAGAATTTTATGCACAGTGAACATGAGAGTGCTATGAAAATCTATTGGGGAACAATAAATTTGCTTCACATTGAAACAGGAAAATATTTACAATTGGAGCATGGGGCCATAATATTACTTAGAGGAAAGCATACTATCAATATCCATCTAAGAAAAAAGAAAAATTGACACTCTTATTGCTCAGAAACAGGTTATGACAAATGCACACATAAAATGCTTATTTTGTTTTAAGAAATCTTAACAAAGAAGCATCTAGTATTGTTTGGGTTGCTCAATACTTATGCAGCATACTACATAGACTTAAAGGTATTATCCACTGGGCACTTTAAAAACAGCCAAAACTGCAAACTTTTTATCCTTTAAGAGCCTGCCTTTCTTTCTATGTGCACTCTATATACCCCACTCCTGCATTACCATTCTCTACATCTAAAACATCAAATACTTTGATTTTTAAATTGCTTGTATTAAGTAGTAATTAAAAAATAATTTTTTTAAATGGACTCAATTTAAAATTCTACACTTCAGGGTGCTTGGGTGGCTCACTCAGGTCATGATCCCAGGGTCGTGGGATCCAATCCCCTATCAGGCTACATGCTGAGTGTGGAGTCTGCTTGGGATTCTCTCTCTCTCTCTCCCGCTTGGAATTCTCCCCTTTCCCGCCCCTCCTCATCCCTCTTCCCTTCTCATGCTCTGGCTCTAAAATAAAATTAAAAATTCTAAACTTCATTGGTTCTTTTTGAAAAAGCCTAAATAATTAAAGTACCTGGTTAAAAAAATCAAATAGTTTTGATGGACTAACAACTAAAAGAATAACCCATGCCTCATTTCTCTTCTCTTCATCTCTGGGCCCTGAGGCAAACACTTTTCAGGTATTTAAAGCTGCTTTTTTGTTGTTGTTGTTGTTGTTAATGAACTCCATTTTTCTAAATAATATATATGAAAAGCTATTTCTTCATTTACATATATTAGACAATGTCTCTTTACGTGTTAAGAGACTTGTTGAGACAGGCCTGACAGGGTTTTGTCAGCTAGGATGCCTCAACTTCTAGTAATAGCATCCATCTCATTAAAGAAATAAGAACCGCACTGATTTCCACAATTGGAAGCCCAGAGTTTTTTGTGCACCTGAGTCCACTTCCAGTGGCACTGGCTCTACTTCTCTGTGGTTCCCTCAGTTCTATTATCCTCGGTGTGATGTCCCCATCCTCAGACTGCCTCTCCTCTGGGGGCAAATGAGTTGTAGCAATTCCTGGTTTCACATTAACACAGCTGACACCCAAAGGAAGAAAGAGGTTCATTTTCTGATTTTTCACATCAAAATAAAGAAATCCCTTTTTCTGAATACATAGACAAGTCCCTTATAGACCTTTACTACAGATTGGGTAGTATATTCATTCCTGAACCATTCCCTATAATCTAGGGAATGCCATGAATTTATTGGCTTAGAACTGTCCATCCACAGATTTATTAGAGTGGCAAGGGGAATTGGATTACAATAATAAATTTAATCAGGCTGAGCTCTAAAGGGACTACTGGGCTACTATGCAATGGGGAAAAGGTGGAATGGATGTTGGATCAACAAGGCCAACTTCCTCCTTAGGCATTTAGCACTCATGTACTACATCCACCCCCTACACTCCAGGAGCATTACAGCACCATATGTATTTAAATCTGTAATAGTGTTAACTTTATGATAGCCATGAAAAAGATGGCAATAAATAGGGCACTATAATTTTATTTTCTTTCCTTTTTTTTTTAATGTTTTATTTATTTCTGAGAGAGAGAGAGAGAGAGAGAGAGAGACAGTGTGAGCAGGGGAGGGTCAGAGAGAGAGGGAGATACAGAATCTGAAACAGGCTCCAGGCTCTGAGCTGGCATTCAGCACAGAGCCCGACGCGGGGCTTGAACCCACGAACCGTGAGATCATGACCTGAGCCGAAGTTGGACACTTAACCAACTGAGCCACCCAGCCGCCCCTTCTTTCTTTCTTTTTTTTTTTTTTAATGTTAATTATTATGGAGACAAAGAGAAACACAGCATGAGTGGGGGAGGGGCAGAGAGAGAGGGAGACACAGCGTTTGAAGCAGGCTCCAGGCTCTGAGCTGTCAGCACAGAGCCCATCGCAGGCCTCAAACCCACGAACTGTGAGATCATGACCTGAGCAGATCAGACATTCAACCGACTGAGCCACCCAGGTGCCCCAATTTTATTTCCTTTCTGTAGAATGTTTGTTTTATCCGTAGTTCTTAATTGCCTTTAAAAATCCTACCACAAAAAAGTTACTTTTAACATGTCCTGAAACTTTTCCAAATGTTTCATCGTATCAATTGATCAGGGAGTTTACCTTGTAGTAGGGGAGAAAACAATAGACCAGTAAGACAAGTAAAATGAGGTAATTGTAAATCCTAATCGCTATTTGTATGAGGAAAATAAACAAGGGAACTAGCAAAACTAACTGAGGAAAGCCTCTTTAGAGAATGCTGTTTAGAGGGCTTCCCTAAGGAAGTGACATCTGACCAGAGGCCTACAGGATGATGGATAGCCTGCAGGAGTAGAGCTGAGAGAAGCACTCCAGGCCTAGAAAGGACCAGAGCAAAAGCCTGAGAGTGAGAAGAATTTGGCAGGCTTGTGGATAGAAAGGAGGCCAAGTGGCTGGGACATAATGAGTAAGAGGGAGAATAATGGGGTAAGTAAGACTCTGCAGAGCTAGACTGAAGTGAGGTCATGTAGGCTCTTGGAAGACCATGGAAAGAAGGTTGGGAAAGGGTGTCAGACAGTGGAGCAATAGGATTTGCTTTAAGTTTTTAAAGACACTCTATGGATTGTTTGTAGATTCAGGGGGTGGGTGGGATAAGAGCTAAAACGGAAATATGAAAATAGGCAGGATACTGGCTGCCACACTCTTCCTTACAGCAATTCTACTGACTGTACTCTTCATCCTATGTTTCTTAAAAAGAAGTTAGAACAGTGTTGAAAATGCTTAATCTGCTTTATTTATTAATGACTAGATGTTAATTTAACTATGGAGATCAAAAGAACATCGAACTTAGACAAAGTACTTGTATTTGTTTCTCTTATTCACTTATTTCAGATGAATCCTGTAGCCTCACCTACCATCTCCTCTAAGTTTCATTAGTGACATATATAAAAAGATAGTGTCATGTAAATTTTACTTACATTTCTCTAATGAAAGTGATCTTAACTAGTCAGAGTCAAAAACAGGTGATCTGCGGGGCGCCTGGGTGGCTTAGTCGGTTAAGCGTCCGACTTTCGCTGAGGTCATGATCTCGCGGTTCGTGGGTTCGAGCCCCGCGTCGGGCTCTGTGCTGACTGCCAGCTCAGAGCCTGGAGCCTGTTTCAGTCTGTGACTCCCTCTCTCTCTGACCTCCCCTGCTCACACTGTCTCTCTCTCTCTCTCCTAGAAATAAATAAAACATTAAAAAAAATAGGTGATCTGCAATATTAATATTAAGGAAGCATAAAATCTAATTGATTTTTAGGGTTTTTATTTTAAATAAAGCATTTATGCCTTAATATGCCATATCAAATCTCTAAATACTTCACATTTCAGGGTAAAAAATTAACCTCTATGGAAAACTTAAAATGTGAAAAGCTGGGTGCCTGGGTGGCTCAGTCAGTTGAGTGTCTGACTTCAGTTCAAGTCATGATTTCACAGTTGGTGGGTTCGAGCCCTGTTGTCAGCCTCTGTGCTGACAGCTCAGAGCCTGGAGCTTGCTTCAGATTCTGTGTCTCCCTTTTTCTCTGCCTCTCTGGTGTTCTGTCTCTGTCTCTCTCAAAAATAAACATTAAAAATATTTAAAAAAATAAAATGTGAAAAAGAGAGAAGCTTCTAGCTAAATGAGCACTTTTACTTCCTCAGTGTTAATACAAAAATTAGTATAAACAAACAATTAGTATGGGAGTGCTCACTCTACTGAACTCAAATTAGATACCTTGCTGTATCATAAACATAATAAGTATCCTCTGGCCTTAGGGCTTTCGTCCTTGCTCTTCCTTCTGCGTGGAATGTCCCTGCCCCTGACAAATACCTGCAAAACTCCCTGCTTCACTTTATTCAGTTTTTGGCTCACATATCTATGACCTTATCAGAAAAACTCTCTGTGACCTTGTTTAAAATATCATCTCCATCACCCTCTCTTTCTCTGAAAATACATATTTTTTCTTACAGCACTTACCACTACTAGATATGATGTATATTTAATTTCCAGCTCCCCACACAGGAATACAAGTTCCAAAAAATGCAGACACTTGGCTTTTTCGTTGATTGCTGCATCTCAAACACCTAAAACAAACAGCACAATATATATCTTTTTCACATATAGTTGTTGAATAGAATGTGTCCTTATCAAATTAGGACCTACATTCTTAGCATTAAATGAGTCTAGGCTGTATTAAATTAATAATGGCTCAACTATATTCTTTTCAACAGAAAACTTTCTTTGCCCCTTTAAAGTGAATCTCAGGGTCAGGCTCTGGGCATGTCTTCCTTGTCTCTAAGAATATAAGGTCCTCTAAAGCTAATGTCAGCAGCTCTATCACTGGTCAGCCCTCCACAGCTGTCCACTTCTAGTCATTCTTTTATTTATTGACATCTTTATTTCCTGGTTTACTATCCTATTTCCCCTTTCCGACACTATACATAGCCATTCGTAGTGGCTTTCAAAGTATATTTAGATGACCCATCCGATAGCATAGTCTCTTAGTTCTTTACTGCTATGTTTTTGTTTGTTTTTTAACCTCCAGCATTTCTTTTTGTTTCTTTCTTAGGATTTCCATCTCTCTGCTTACGATGCCCATCTGTTCTTTCATACTGCCTACTTTGTTCATTATTGTTCATTGTATATTAATCATAGTTGTTCTAAATTCCTTGTCTGATAAGTCCCAACAACCCTGCCATGTCTGGTTCTGATGCTTAATCTGTTCAAGTTGTGGTTTTTTGACTTTTGGTATACCTGGAAATTTTTTCTTCATAGTTGGACATAATGTACTGGATAAAAGGAATTGCTGTAAATAGACCTTTAGTGATGCGGTATTGAGGTGTTGGTGGAGGAGAAACAGTCTACAATCTTGTGATTAGATCTTAGTCTTTTAGTGTCCCTAGGTCTCTGGACTGTGAACCGGGTTTCTCAGTTTTGTTTTGTTTTTTTGTTTTTTTTGTGTTTTTTTTTGTTTTTTTTTGTTTGTTTTTGTCCCCCTGAGGTAGGACAGGATGGCTAGAGTGGGTACGAGTTGGGTATTTCCCTTCCCCTAGGTCAGTTAGGCTTTGATAATAGCCCAGCAGGTTAGGGGGCTGGTAAACTAGTTTCCCAGAAGGCAAGCCTATTTTAGAAGAAAAGAATGGTGTGGAATATTTCTGAATGGTTCTTTTCTCCTCCCCCTGCAAAAGGCACAAGGGGATTCTTGTCAGATATTTATTGTGGGAACTTAGTCAAACTCTTGGAGGTAAATCTCACAATACTCGGGTGGGCCCCTCTATGACTGGGTCCCCTGAAGATTTTAACTCTCAGAGTTGTCTACACAAAGCCTCCATCAATTCATCAATTACAGTTCAGATTTCCTAATCTGTGTATTCGCTTGTCTCACCAATCTTAGTGGCAGGGGTTTGTCCTGTGTCATCACTTCTTTTACTGATCCAAGAAGAGTTGCTGATTGTATAGTTTACTAGCAATAGAGTGGAGACTTCCAAGCTCCTTACACGTGGAAACTTCATCATCTCCAAAGACCATTGCCAACCTCAGTTTATATCCTGCACTAACCCTGGATCACACAAACACTGATAACTGTACTCTGTGAAATATCAATTTTGAACATCCTTTTTGGTCTACTACTTCCTAACTGTCCAGCTCACTTTAGCTTGGTTGTTAAGTCTTTAGCTTCTTAGAGACCTCCAGTTCATTGACACCTTCCCGCACTTCCACTGCTTTTTAATTATGTGTTCACTCCCACATTTACCCAGCTTGGATTTCATTTTTTCATCATATGATCATTCCTCTTGAAGCAAAATCAACTGCCTTGGCTCCCATCTCTCTTTGTTGAGCTCATTTCACAAAATCTGAAACCTGCTTGAATTCAATTATTTGTTTCTTTGTGCAGAGACCCAAGCAATTTAGTAAAGAAATAATACAATCAGCTGACTCATTTCTTTTTAAATTCCTGACCACAGACTGCAAACAGACACCCAAGATAACCTAGAAGTCCTACTATGCTTCCCTGGGACGTTCATCTTTACATCATGTAAGGGGAAGATGTCATATTTTTTCCCTATTATGTCAGACTCCTTCACTTTTACATACTTTCAACCAGTGATCCTATTTCCATAATTCCATGGTAAGTACAGAAACTATAAGAGAGGATTTACTTCATTTTCATTACAAAAAAATATTCCAACCTCTCTGCATCTGCACTCGCCTTCTCAGCCTTCTTTTCTGTTAAAATGGAAATAGTGTCATTTTCCCTATCATGGGCAATTGTAACTCTTGACACCTATATTTTTCTCTTCTTCTCAGTGTTGCTTCTTTAGTTATTCCATTTGTCTACAGCACATCATCAAACTTTCATTCTCTGCTTATTATTCATGCCAGTGTACCAACATACATCAGTATTTTCAACTGAAAAAATGCTTTGTTGATTTACACCATCTATTACCACACACCTTTTCATAACAAAGGTTTTATACACACACACACACACACACACACACACACACGCTTTTCCATTAAAAAGTGATACTGAATGTTTATGGGAAAAACCAGCATCTCCCTCTCCCAGCCCCCTCTACTCTCAAACACCTTCAACATTTCTAGCTTTTTGATATTTATATCCGCATTTCCAAACAATATACTTGTTTGCTATTTACTGCTATATTTAGATACTAATATATAGCAAATGAGGACCTCAACTCAAATGTTGTTACTCTTCCATCCCAAACTAATCTTGATTCCACTTTTTCTACATTTCAGAGATACTCCTCTAATCCTGACAGCTACTGGACTACTAGAATAGCTTTATAAATGGAGAGTTAGAGCCACTTTCACTTTTGCCACTATTATCCATTTTCTACATAGCAGCTACAACAATTTTGTAGAAAGTAAATCAGATTATGCTATTCTTTGGTGTAAAGCCTTTCCATACCATCTTCTTGTGTTTGGAATTAAACCCAAATGCTTTCCAGAGACCATAAGGTTCTGGACCAAAGGAGGTTCTTTGAATGTCTTTGAGTCCATTATCAACTCAACTTCTCACACACTATGCTTCAGCTATACTTGCCTCCTTTGGTTCTTCACATAGAACCAACCCTTTCTTGCTTTAGGATCTTTGCACCTGTTCGTCTTCCTGCTTTTCCCATTCTTTATACAGTGGGCACTACCTCATCCTACAAGTTACAGCTCAAAGAAGCCTTCTCTGATCACTCTACTGCTCTTTTCATTTAAGTGTCTTTTTCCTTTCTCTGACGTTACCTTGTCTTTCCCCTACAGAACCCATCCCAATTTGTAAACTTATTTCCTTAATGATCTGTCTTCTTTCCCTCCCCCAAAGTAGAATATTAACTCCAAGTGAGAAAAAAACCATGGCCATCTTAACAGTGCTTTCCATGTACCTACCCCAAGGATAGGCATATAAAGAGCACCTAAGAAGTACTTGGATTAGTTCAATATGGGAACTAGACATAATTTCAACTAGTTCAACTAAATTATATATTATATCCAGCAGGAATGGGATAGTAAAGAATAGCCCCTTGAAATCCTATCAGGCATGAGCTAATGGGCCCACTTCCTAGTATGTTATTAGGAAATCTGTCTGTGCCCAATTGTATTCTCATTTACAGAGTCTTCCAGGGACACCCCTGACAAGGGACACTAAGGTCCTTCATCTGGGTCAAGGGTACCCACTTCTGGCTGGTACAGATTCTTTTGTACTAGAGAACGAGAGGTGCTTAGGGGATTGAGATGGTCTGTGATTGGAATCTACTTTGGTGTTTATGGCATGCAACTGCTCCACTGTGGAGGACTGCCTGCCAATGTTCTTTTAGGGAGACTTGTTTTGTATTTAGCTAATGCCGAAGACCTCAGTGGGTCAGGTTTCTCCTTAAGTTGTCAATTCTTCTGGACTTCTGTTTCTTAGCAACAGCTGGGACTCTGTCCATCCTCATTGTTCTCTGCTTTAGCCTCAAAGCAAACAAGAGAAAACGTGTGCATGGCAGCTTGCAGTGTGCCATTGAGTAATATTCCCAGACACATAGTGCATTCCAATCTTAGTAGCTATTGATAGACAATCCAAAGGATCATCACACTTTTGTAAGGCATGGGAGGAGATGGGCAGTGAAAAATGTTTTGGAGGGAACTGAAAAACTGGAGTTCCTTAATATCATTTGCTCCTTCCTGGTGCTCTATTGCTATTAATAAAATTTCACTTTCTGGTATTCAATGTAAAAACTTCAGTGTTAGAAATAAGGTGGCAAAAAAATATGTCACAATTCAATAAACCCCTTAACTAATTTCTTGATCTGTTTACATATTCTCAGACCAAGGGCAAATTGGCCTCCAATAATTGTCCAATGTGCTAAATTTGGCATGAATAGCCAAATTTGGTGCAATTGACTTTCATCTGAGACTTTTGTTTAGAATTTCTCTTTTCTAATGGACTTTTAAAAACTCCACATATAGTAACCAATGCACTTGACTTTTTTTTAAATGTAGCTACAAAATTCTCTAATGCCTTGCCTCAATGTATATATACTCTGAGTTCTAAGATGCTATTGGAGAAAGCCTAGGTAAAAGATTCACAATTGTATAACACAAGCTATCAATTCCCCATGTTAGGGCAGGAAAGTATTGCCTGTGGTTCTACCTTGATTCAGCCAAGTTCATTTCCTCTGAGGTTTGTTATTTTCAATCCCATTCACAGTCAAACTGGACAAAGAAAGATTCTTCTGGCAGAAGAATCCACTTAAGCTAGTTTAAGCAACGACATGGAATTTTATTATAAGGATAAATTATGATGAGAAATTCGAAGATAGAAAGCAAACTCAACTGAGATCAAGAAATAGAAACCTATCTGGAACGAAGGCTGCTATTATAGCTGTGTCTGATCCATCAGCATCGCTTCATGGAAGCGGAGACTTGAGTGAAACTGCCTGAGTTTTATTTTAGCTTCCTCACATATTTACTTTGGTGACAATTCTGATATTCCTAACCTGTAAAGTAGGGATAACAGTACCAACCTCACAAAGTTAGAACACTTAGAACACTGAATGACCTTGTAATCTGAGATCATTCTTACTCTGTAACACAACTCAGATTCTGAATTTGTACTGGAGAATGAGAGGTGATTGAGGGGTTGAGAGATCTGTGGTCTGACTTGCTGCTCCCAAGTAAGGTAGTCTTGACCTAACTTCCTTTCTCAGAACAGATCAACTGTCTGATGAACTTTCTCAATCCCAACTTTATTATTTTAATTTTTTTATTGAGAGAGAGAGAGAGAGAGAAGGGGTCATAGAGAGAGGGAGAGACAGAATCTGAAGCAGGCTTCAGGCTCTGAGCTCTCAGCATAGAGCCCAATGTGGGGCTCGAACCCATGAACCGTGAGATCATGACCTGAGCCCAAGGCGGATGCTTAACTGACTGAGCAACCCAGGCACCCCTCTTTCCCCAATTATTAAAAAATGGGGATATATCATATACACAGTAACAAAATTGAAATGTTCAGCTCAAACATTTCCATATGTTAACACTCATACAAACAGCCAGATCAAGACATAGAAAGACCATTTCTCTCATTTCATCATTTATGCCCCTTCTGATACCCATGCCCTTGTGTTTAGTTGCTCATTGAAAAAAAATTATATTTTTTCTCAAGTCAGACTTTTAATGTATTTCCTTTTCTGACTGATGAATATGTGTAAATCCTTCCAGCTAATTCTTATCCCTAACTCTTCTCTAATCAGCCTCTCTCTAAAGTGAATTTCTCATTGTCCCTAAAACATGTTAAGTCTTTCACTTAAACAAATAAAAATTCACAACCTTTCCCCCATCAAAAGCAAACAGAACAATTCATATTTCCTCCCAAGTCAAAGTTAAAGCATCTGAAAGACAATTTTAGACTCAATGATCCAATTTCTTCATTTATCACATTCTACTCCCATCTGGCTTCTGGCCCTATTATTTCAACAAAATAGTTCTATGGTAACAGATGCTTATTGTGTTACTAAATTCAATGGATATTCTGACTTTATTTCATATGATTCACAATAGTGTTATACACTATTTACCGCTCTTTCCTTTAAGTACTTATGTCTTTGCTCTCCATTGCACAACACCCTTGACATCTGTAACTCCTTATCCAGCTCATCTTCCTCTACCTAGCCAAAAATTAAAGTTCTTGACTGCATACTCCTAGGCTGTCTTCCAAGTTAATTTCATATATACTTAAGACTTTGACTTCTCCCCACACATTTTTTTTTTTTTTACATCTCTTTGTCTCCTCACACATTTAACAGTTTTTATTCAGTCCAGATCTCCCTTCTCAGTTTGACCTCTATCTTAAAGACTTAGATGGCTCAGAGGCATCAGAAAATCAGTAAGTCCCAAATTTATGATCCCCACACCTACCCATCTCCATATTACAACTGCAGTGAATGTCATTACCATTGGGTCCATTCCATTCCATTATATGTACAACTTCCCTCTTCCTCCTACCCTTGAATCCAGTTGCGTCAACAAATCCTGTGGACACTTCCTTCCAAATCTACTCTCTCTTCTACCATTATCAAGTTATTTTTTAGCCTAATTTACTTAAGAATGTTGTGTCTTCTTTGATATGCCACTAATCTTTTCCTTTAAGGCTAAATTTTCCAATTTGCAAATCCTTCATTACCACAGTTTAAAATCCTCCAGGGGCGCCTGGTTGGCTTAGTCGGTTAAGCGTCCGACTTTCGCTTAGGTCATGATCTTGCGGTTCGTGGGTTCGAGCCCCGCGTCGGGCTCGGTGCTGACTGCCAGCTCGGAGCCTGGAGCCTGTTTCAGTCTGTGACTCCCTCTCTCTCTGACCCACCCCTGCTCACGCTGTCTCTGTCTCTCTCCTAGAAATGAAAAAAAAAAAAAAACTTTCATAAAATCCTCCAAGTTTCCCTTTATTCCAAGAAAATAACCCACTTCTTTACCTAGCTTTAGGCCCTGAATAGCGCGGCTCCTACACAGCTTCATCTCCCTCATTACTGTTTGCTCCAGGAGTACTATGTTACATGTAGTCCGAACTAGAGCACTTCTAAAAGTGAAAAATGCCTATCCTTGGCAAACTAGGATATAAGTTGACCTCATCGCTCTGGCCCCAGCATTTTTGCCCATGTTATTTCTTTTATGTGGAAAACTTTTTAAATCTCTTTTGTTTACCTACTTCATATTGATTCTTCAGTTCTCAGATCATGTCACTTCCTTTGGGGGGACTTTTCTGACCAGGGTTCTCCATTATGAATTCTCATGATTGATTCTTCATACCATTTTTTCTGTTATGATTTCATAGTATGATTGTGTCCTGTACTAGACTTTAACTCTTTAAATGATCTGTTTTTGCTCTATTATAATCCCCTCACAACTCCACCCTCCCCCAGCAGAATGTCTGGTACGCAACTTACTGAATGTCAACATAGTGCACTGGGGAGGGGGAGTCTGTACTCAAGGAGCTCACGATGTAGTATGGAAACAAATGCTTTATTACGATACAAAGACATGCTGCACTTAGAGAATACACAATTAGATGTCTTAAAGGGGACATGATCAGGGACCTTACGCTGCCTGATCTGTCTTATAAGGTGTACAACTGCATCAGGACACTCAACAATCCTTGATTAACTTAAACCTGTAAGAGTCTAATTCATAAGAGAGATGGACTATATCCATTTACAATTAAAAGTGCCTTTCCAATGACCTAAAGAAACATATGGCTAGAGTGTCATGTGTCTCGTAGGAATGAGAGGAGGCAATGCTGGGGTCAGATTGTGAAAAGACTAAATAATATATTATGTATGCAGATTTGTGGTATATTTAAATATATGTGTTTAAAGCAAGGGAGTGATTCCATTGTATTTCAAGTCTGAAGGAAGCCTACAAGGTGGACTAGGGGAAGAGAAGTAGAGAAATCGGGGCCTATATAAACAAAGTATTGAGGATTAAGAGAAAGGCTGAAGACAACATATATGGAGTAAAATGGACAATGAAGAACCTGCAGGAGAGGAACGATATAGCATCAATGTACCAATTTGATATTGGCTAAACTTTTATCTATCTGCACACTTAACTTTGAAACTAGAAGAAGTAGAATCTCCATATAAACTCAAACGGTTAAGAGTTTATATATTGTTGTCCCTTAGTATCACCTCTTAAAACTTTCATTTAAACTTTGATTCAAGAATTTCAGTAAAAATCCCCAAATACAATGGCCATAAACATGGTGGATGACTTGTTGGTAGATGTCAGAAAAAATTTCTAAAGACTATCCAGAACCTAGAAATTCTGTGCATCAGAGAAGGGAAGTAATGGGAGTGTCCAATATGTATTATTAGGAAAAAAACTTCCTAGGTTTCAGACTCCTGCCCCTTGCCCAACATTGGGAACCATAGCTCCTGTTCTAAAATTTTAATGATTAGGAAAATAGAAAATGTAAATATTCACTATATGGTGACTTAGAATTTCATGGTTTCTATTTATAGAGGACTTTGTAAATTTAAGTATCATATTTGGAAAGCTATTCCTCTGTTTGGCAAGGATCTGGGGGATGATGACATAGGTTTAGATTCTAGGCTATTTTAATACTATTCTGATTGTTTTAGTAGCTTCTCAAACACAAATCCTCTAGGCAACAAGAACATAATTATGGAATTAAAATCCTATCTTGGCATCCAAAACATTTATGGGAAAAACAAGAGTTACCATTGTCTTTATGTTGAACATCACAATTACGGATACTCATCAGTAACTAGTCCTAGTAGAGCCTATCAGAATCAAGGACCCACAAAGTGCTATCCTAGATTTTTAAAAATGGAATATGCGTTCCAAAGAGTACATTTCTTAAATAGGAAATGATAAAGATTTCCTGGGTTGAGATTTTCAGGGATTTTTGCTAGTCATGTGCTGAGATTATCAACTATCTTTATTTTTTTCTTAAAAAGTTTATTGTCATATAATATTGGTTTCCACCCAGTGCTCATCCCAACAAGTGCCCTCCTCCATGCCCATCACTCCCCTTCCCCTCCCCCCATCAGCTCTCACTTTGTTCTCAGCTTTCAAGAGTCTCTCATGGTTTGCCTCCCTCCCCCTCCCCAACTATTTCCCCCTTTCTTCTCCCCCACGGGTCCTCTGTTAAGTTCCTCCGAATCCACCTATATGTGCAAACATATGGTATCTGTCCTTCTCTGCCTGACTTATTCTGCTCAATACTTATTGGTACTATATCTTTTTAGTACCAATAGACAGAGATAAGAACAGAGTTTGTTCAAACAAAGTGAACCTAAACATTTAACTGTGCAGATAACAAATAGTCAAAAAATACTCTTGCTTTATTCATCAAATAACTCAAAAAACTCAACTGGAAGTGTTCCCATTTTCTACTTACCTTGTATTTCTCCACATTCTCAACAGTCATTCTAAAATTCTGAGGAGTCATAAAGTATATTATGATATTACCAGAAATGTAAATCTCCAAGGTTCAGTATTTTATTACAAATGTTTTAAGACTATTTTTGCAAAAAAAAAAAAAAAAAGTGCCTAGTGTTTATATGTAGTATATCACATCCAAATGGCAATCGATTGTTTAAAAAGGTTTTCTAGAAACATAGAGTAAGTTCATACAATTGTTTCTGTAAGATAATGACAAACTGTAGTACAGTTATAACTGAAGACTTTATTATCTGAATCATGCTTCTGATTACAAAATTCTTTATCTGCAATGGTTACTGTTTTTCTGGGCCTTTTTCTTTTTACTTAGCACTCTAGTAATCCAAGGAAGAGATTAAAGGGACAGGAAGCCCCTATCATTAAGGCATCTTTATCAGATTTTCAAAGCATAATATTAAAAACTAGCAGTTATTCCTACTTTTAGGATCTTCAGAGATGGATATCTGTTATGATCCTATTATTCTTCAAAATCCAGCATTAGAACTATTTAACAACTAGGAAAAAAGAAAATAAATAAAAAGAAGAGGCTGAGCACACATCATTTTGCAAATTATGGTAGTGTTACATTTGTTTTACTACTCATTGATTAATGTTTTTGAGAAGACCACGTGTTTGCCTTTCCCTACTCCCCAAGAGTGAATATACTCGTCCACATAATGAATATGTATTTGGAGCTATGTTTTGAGATCTCTTTGAAGGATTTAAACCAAACTAGTCAACAGTTGGTAGACTAAAACATGAATGTTTCCCAAATGAGAAAATCATTATTTTGACGATGCAGCTACCGCATTCAAACTCCTTTGGCTTGGAAGGTGGGTCTTTGTACCAAATACAATCACTAGGGAATAGGATTAAAGAGTTTATCATTTACCTCCACTGATTCAAGACTGATCAATGGACTGTAAATAAAGTATAAAACAATTCTGATTTAAAAAATGCTTTCAAACAGAGTGAAACGGGAGACAATTAGGCCTGAAAAGTGTTTCCGTGACACCTCTAAAGGGTTGTAACAGGCTCGCAGTTACAGTTATGAAAGAAACCGTCAACTAAATTGCAGCAGGTTAAACCGACAGTTACTAACGTCCATTGAGTTGCTTTTCTGTTGCGAGTTGGCACCGCACCCTCCACCCCGCCCTCCAGGAACGGACTTAGAAAGGCAGTAAAAGCTTTTTACAGATCTAGGCAAGGGATACCCACAAATGAATCAAGTTATAGGAGGTCAACAACTCGGTCTCTATTTTTCTCCGTCTCCTCAGGTGCCCCGCCCAGTCGATCAACAGACCCCCAGGGAGCCTGTGTCGCAGGTCGCCTAAGCGTCGTAGGCGGCGGGAGGTGACCAAAGTTGCCCAACAGTTGGGTTCCCAGGCTGCCTGGTGTGACGCACAACCCCTCCACACCCCTCCGGACAGACGCTCAGTCTGGTCCGGGAGTCGGAGGGAGATGCGATTCGATTCCTGGGCAGCGGAACCCACGCAAGACCCTGCTCTCTCGACTTATCCAGTTCAGCCCTCACGCTGCACCCCGAGCCCCAGCATAGTTTTTAGCATTTCCCCACCCCCACCCCCCTGCTTCCCCGGTAGCTTCTCAGTCTCTCCGACGCGACGTCCTTGCGCAACCGTTCCAAGTGACAGTAGCGTCCATAGGCGCACGGAGCGGGCCCGCAGCTCCCACTTCCCGGAATTCAATTCCGGGCCTCTAAGGGAGAGCGGCCGAGCAAGGATCGGCTGCCCACGGCCGTGGCCAGAGTCCGGCGGCCTCCGCGCGACCGGCGTGCGCGCTCCCATGCCTGCGCGTGCGCGCCTCACTCTCCGCCCGCCTCAGCACCAATAGCATTCCTTCTATACCCCACGGCTCCACAACGTAGCCCCTCCCACCGCCCGCGCGCCAGCCGGAGGTGTTCGGCGTGCGCGCGTCCGTTCGCCCGCTGGCCCGCCTCGCGCAGAGTGGGGAAGGGGAGTGAGCAGAGGCGCTTACGTCGCGCGGGAGGCGGAGGCGACGACGACCTCGGTGGTGGTGGCGGCGGAGGCGGCTACGACGGAGACGGTTGCTCTCGCTCTCTCGGCGTCATGGCGGCTGCCGGGAGCCGATAAGCGGCGGGAGCGGGAGCGCGCGCGTGGCCGCGGCGACGACGACGGCTCGTTACTTCTCGCTTTTGCTGCCTTCGCCGTTGGTGCTTCAGTAATGAATTGATTGTTGGATCCGCTCCGCAGGGGATCGCGCGTTGGTGCCGCGGCCCGGGGCTTCCCCTTCCCCTCCGCGTCCTTCCCCTTCCCCCTCCCTCTCACGGACTCTTGCTTACCCCGAGACGCCCGGAGCCCGAGGACTCACTCGGCGGCGGAGACCGCGGGCCCGGGCGCGGGGGAGGCCGCCGATCCCAGTGGGCTCTCTCCGCCCCTTCGCGAAGCCTGCACGCCCGCCGGTAAGAAAGGGGGTGGCGGGCGGGTCAGGATGTGGCGGGGAGGACGGGAGCCGGCCAGGCGGAGGGCGGGGGCGGCGCGGTGTCCGGGCGGCGGCCCAGCGGCCGGGCGCAGGGCGAAGGCCGGGGCCGCTCTGCGAGGGCCGGCGGTGGCTGACGGGCTCGGAGCACAGGGGGCGTGTGAGTGGCGAGCGCAGGCCGGCGCCGAGGAGCGCATCCTCGCGCCGGACGGGCGGCCAGCTGGGCAGTCGAGCCCGGGCCTTCTCGGCCTGTGGCTGGCCAGGCCGCGAGGCGAGAGCTGCAAGGCTCGAGCGGCAGGCACTTGCCGGGTGCGTTGGTCCCGCCGCGACTCGGGCTTCCAGCACGTGGGGAGCGGCGGGGAGGGGGAGGGGGCGGCGGTCCGGGCGAGCCCGGGAGGGCGCGGGGCGGGTCTGCGGGAAGTTTGAGGCGGGAAGAGAGACTCTGGGACCGGGATGAAGGCCCGGAGAAGGACGGGTCTGGAGTGGGGTCGTGTACGCCTGGTTGGGAGGCTGATTGGAGCGAAGCATAGATGACTGAGGAGGAAGATTTCCAGCCTCTCTTCGAGTATCGCTTCGAAAACTTAGCAAGAGCAAAGCAACTGTTAAAAGACGGGGCGCAGAAAAGGAAGATTGAAGAGGTTTAGCCACTTTGGGAAGAGTCATTGTTAAGACGCGTGAAAGGCAGGAGAGAGCTGCGTGCGCCTGGAGCTTCACAACTTAAGGTTGTGAGAAGGCTCTCTGAAAGAGGAGTTACTCAGACAAGGAAGATGAGGAGGGAAAAGGAAGTTACAATGTACGGAGAAAGCCATTTTGAGGGGCAAAAGGAAGGTGAAAAGGAAAGAACGAAAAGATGAGTGAACTTTCTCGATGAAGAGAGACTTTAGGGGAGGAGGCAGTTTATTAGAGTACCTAGATTTTTAAGACATCATTGTTTCGGAGTGTAAAGCTCTTTGACTAGTTGGAATTAATATTTAACGTGAAGAATAAATGTTGTGGGGAATAGTTACTTTTTGGGTGGCCAGTTTTTGCAGAGCGTCTACTGGATTGTAGTCTCTGGAGAATTACAGTCCCAATCAGGATGCAGAGTTTACTATGATGGAGTTGGCAACAGTATAGTTTCCCCCTCTTTTTTGTGGAGTGGAAATAATCGTAGGAGTAAATTCTCTTTGCTGAGGTCGGCGGACAGCTCTGCTTTCAGTCGCCTGTCTCGGTACTTTCTGGCTGGGGAAGGATCTGACGTCTCCTTCCCCCGCTTCTTCCTCTCCCTCCCCTGCCAGAGATCTCCTTTGTTTATTCGTGGATGGCTTGTAGGTGACTCTCCACTGTTGTGCTGAAATCTTGAAAGGTGGAAATGCTATGTCTTGGCTCATGATTTCTACCCCAAACCCCTTTCCCCTTTTCTTAAATAATCCTAGTGTATGTTACCTTTCTCTCTCTCTCTCTCTCTCTCTCTCTCTCTCTTTTTTTCCAATGGAACCTCTACAGGCCAAAACTGTATAAATATTATTTAAATTTTATCACTCCACTCTCGGTTCACCTGTGAAAGAACACATTTGTTTTGTCCTATACATTTTTCGCTAACTTATATTCTGTACTTATGTGAGCATTTTCAGAACTTTTCCTCACTCAGGTACATGAAGTTCTTGGTAATAGGAATTAGTGCTTGATTAAAGGCAACGTTTCCCCCCACCCCCCTTCATTTGTTCGACTAAGTATCCAATAAGACTTCATTTTCGGTTCTGGGGACGTATGTATATGTTATGTACTACCACTTTGCTCTAGTTATCTATTTATCTATAATGTGTATATATGCGTATTGATACACAGTCATAGTCTGTCTAAAAGTTTTATCATTCCAAATATTTTAATTTTTTTGCCCAAAATAGCAATGATGTGCTAAATTCTAGTAAGTAGGCAGGAATGTAGTTAATAGAAGCCTTAGTATTTTGAGTGAAAGACCACCTGCCTCTTCCTTACCATCTCTAATCTAATTGACCTAAGTAGATTTGTATAAATTCTAAACAGACTTATTTATCTTTTTTCTACAGGATATTTTCTTAACTTTCTTAATATATTTTCTTTAGGTAAATCAAAAGGGCCCCAGGAAGCCTGTGAATGTTGGAGAGAACTCATCTGTGAATTTTTGATGTTTAAGGAGTTCGTATTTGTATTCATCTTTTAAACTGGGAAGATTTGTATTTTACTTTAAAACTTCTTGATATTTACAATGAATGGACACAGTGATGAAGAAAGTGTTAGAAACAGTAGTGGAGAATCAAGGTAAGCTCTTTATTATCAAGTATGTGTTATGAAGAGAATGAAAAACTGGTGTGACTCTAATAAGTGGCAGAGTTTTCAGATCAGATTCATTCTCTTAGTTATCCAAACAGTTAAAAGTTTCTGATAAGTTTTGTTGATAATACATGTTTTAATTATTTATTTTCTCATTGAGCTGTACAAAGAAGAATTTAAATACAGAAAGTTTAGGTGACTTAAATCTCTTTGGAGGTTTGTATTGTTTGGGTCAATTATTGAAACTAGAGCCAAGTACAAAGAGACATTTAAATTGATTTGACTGTTAGTGCACTCTCCAAATAAAGGCAAGAAGAAGTTGTTTACTCCCTTTTTCCCAGGATTTTGTCTTCTATACTTGTCCTGTCCAGTATAGGAGCCACTAGCCACATGTTGCTATTTGATTTAAACTATTTAAAATTACAAAATATTCAAAATTCAGTTACACAGTCATGCTCAACACAATTCAAGTGCTTAAAGCCATATGTTGTAATGGCTACCATGATGTATAGTGCAGATAGAAAACATTTCTATCACTGCAAAAGTTATTTTGGGCAACACTGATCTGGACATTTGTTTTAATCCTTTTTTTCTCTGTTTTCTTTTTAAATTGGAGTTTTAATTATATATGAAAAAGTAACTTGGGTCATGTCTTTGCAAAGAAGATATATATATAGTTAATAGGAACAAGCCATACTAAGTTATTTGAATGTGTAAGAAACCTCTTCAAAGCAAAGACTCTTTTATTCTTCCCCAAAGAGTTATCTGCAAATTTTGAGTTATCTGCACATTGATACAATCCACGTAGTTATATATACTTCTCAGTAGAGATAAGACCATTGGAATCAGAGTACCTGATTACTTTTCCCAGTTCTTCTTAGCAGTGTCAGGACAAATTATGTTGCCTCTGAGGCTTTGATTTTTCACCACAGGAGGGGAATTATGGTATTGTTTATTTTATGTAAAATTGAGAATAAGCGAGGTGTTCTGTGTAGAGGTTTTAAAATAGTTCCTGACATACTGAGTCCTCAGTTATTTATTATAATTAGCATCATGTTTTATATGCCATAGGATACTACATACATAGCTGGAACATTAATTATAGTGGCGGAAAAATGTGGTAGACAAGAAACAGGAGAGTTTTGGCAGTTGGGAGGATTTCAGAAAAAAATGTTGGAGAGAAAATGCAACAGTGGTATAAGTATTTGACTTGAAAATTGTGTTTTCTGGTCATGTTAGGTGTATTTTATCAACTTTCACAGGCAGACTGTTTAGATAACAAGAACATCGTAGAGAAAAAGGAACAGTTATGGAAAGCAGTATATTTAGTTAAACAGATATTGGTCTAAACATTACAAAACCTGAGTTGATACCTCTGTGTTAACTGATGTCTTAACTATAAAGAAACACTTAAACCAAATGATTTTGAAGTTTCATCCCTCCACTTAAAAAGTATAGTAACATGTCAGATAGTGCACTTCCAGAATCACTGGAGTTGAGAGGTTCAATTAAAAGAGTTGTGAATCTCATCTTTGATTCATATCTCTATGGGTGTATTGATTGTAGTAAGTGATTAGAAGAGTCACCTTGTCCACATTGTTTATTCATTAGTGAGCAATGAAATGGTTAATAGTAGAACTATCTAGGGAAAACCCACGAATTAAACTACTCACAAAATAGGAAATAAGACTTGTGAGAGTAAATCTTCTAGTTGCATAGAAATTGTGTACTTTTATACTGTGAGCCCTTACTTGCTCCAATCATGTTTTATGTATTTTGCTGCCATATCCAAGCAAAAAAGGAATAATAGTAAGTCAGATCTGGTAGTATAATTGAAGAAAAAAAAAGTCCTGTGAAATTAAATTTACTTAAACCATTATTTTATGGTGCATACTTATTTAAAATAATTGCAAATCATATTCTCTAATTATTCTGAGTCATTATTTCTACTGTACAAGTTTTATGTGCTTCTCAGAAGTGTGCTTGTCAAGTTATCTTGTTCTTGCAACTGCCTTGGTGTTTATCAGAACGTGGAAGACCTACTTCTAATTTGCTTTCATTTTCTTCCTTACTGGTGTTATGCTATCCTATTCCTCTGCTCTACTGTCATTGTTACCAACCCTCAGCCATCATCACCACTCACCCTAGAAAAAAAGTTTTCATATTAAGGCAGTAAAGAGAAGGGAGATTGTGCCTAGTTAAGAGTGAGGACATGAATTTATAGGTAGGGAGATTTCTTGCAAAAACAAAATTTATTGTAACACTATTAATACAGAGTTGAAAGAGGAGAAATATGCTTTACCTTTAAAATTGATATACATTATAAATAGCCTTTGAAGTAAAATTTGATTTTTGTTAGCTAGAAGTTTTAAATGTACTTTTGTCTTAGATTTTCTTTTTTACTTTGGGAGGTTCCATGTATTTCATGAAATGAAATAAAATTAAGCAAGTAGTCATTTGACAGTTTTGGTTGGTATAATTAGCTTTCTGCTAAAAGTTTTTTGATTCCATGTAGAAAAGTATCTATGATCATTGACTGAAAGGAGGAAGAATACACAGGAAGATGTCTCTGGCTATGCTTTAACTGACAGTTTTGAAACTTATTTACTAAGAAATGTGGGTCAGGATGCACCTGCACAGTTTAAACTCAGCATAAAGTTTATTATATAACTGAAGTTAAGCTTTTTTCTTTTTAAGTTTTTTTTTTTTTTAGCGTTTGTTTATTTTTGAGAGAGAGAGACAGAATGTGAGTGGGACCAGGAGAGAGAGGGAGACCTAGAATCCGAAGCAGGCTCCAGGCTCTGAGTTGTCAGCACAGAGCCCAATGAAGGGCTTGAACTCACAGGCCGAATGATCATGACCTGAGCCGAAGTCGGATGCTCAACCTACTGAGCTACCCAGGCGCCCTGAAGTTAAGCTTTAAAAATGCTTTTGGAAGATTTCAAAGCATCAATTTCTAGCTGTGTGGATTTGAAAAAAAACAAACAAAACCCCAAGTTTTCCAAATCCTGGTTAGACTTTTTATTTTAAAGTTCTTTTGAATGATGATTTACTCCAGGAATAGATTTGTGGATGAAGACCAGAAATACAGTCACATTTTGCTAATTTTCACTGATTACTACATGCTGCTTCATCCTCAGAAGAATTTCTCTTTTGCCTGCAGATTAAATTTTTAATAGTCTAGAATTGTTCATGTAAATTTGATAACGTTTTGAATCACTTTAATGTCTACATATTATGCTCTTGAAAAATTTTTACAGAATGAGGAAAATTGTTGGTGATGTGCTACAGTGGTTTTAAGTATTTACACTTAGTCTGTGTCAGGCAATTGAGCTTTATCAACCTGACTCTTAAAATTCTTAGATCTCAACCTTTAAAGGTTTTTGTATAAGCATTCAGTAGGAAATACGATCAATGGAAATGTTCTGACTGAAAATCTCCTTTTGTAGAAATTCAGAGTTCATAAAAGGCTTTTTAAAGGCTTTCGGAAGCCCTGTAGTCTAAAAGACCTGTTAAATTTAAAGAACACCAAGTTAAAGTTAATTCAAACACAGGCCATGTTGTGTTGTGTTGTTTTGTTTTACATATATTTACTTGTTAGTGTTTTGTTGAAAACTCCTATGGTATACCATTTTTGGAAACATTGCATTTATATGCACACGTACCAGAAAGATTTCTTGTATCAACAGTTTTTTTCACTAAGTAAATTTGAATAATTTTTTTTTTTTTTAATATTTTTATTTATTTCTAGGAGAGAGAGAGAGACAGCGTGAGCAGGGGAGGGTCAGAGAGAGAGGGAGACACAGACTCCGAAATAGGCTCCAGGCTCTGAGCTGGCAGTCAGCACAGGGCCCGACGCGGGGCTCGAACCCACGAAGCGCGAGATCATGACCTAAGCGAAAGTCGGACGCTCAACCGACTAAGCCACCCAGGCGCCCCAAATTTGAATAATTTTTAAGGGCAATACTAGTTAAAATGGTAATTTCTAAATTTCTTTGCATTTATCTCAGTTTTAAAAAAAGGTAATTCATTCTTAAATTTTTTTTTAATGTTTATTTATTTTGAGATGGAAGGAGAGCAAGCAGAGGAAGAGTAGAGAAGGAGAGAGAATCCCAAGCAAGGTCTGCAGTTTCAGTGCAGAGCCCCACACAGGGCTCAATCCCACTGACCCTGAGATTGTGACCTGAGCTGACAATTGAGTCGGGCACTTAACCTACTGAGCCATCATGGCGCCCCTCAGTTCATTTATAAATTTCAAATTTTGTGCTAAGGAACATATTAAGGAATGCAGGAAAATATGAAATCAGGTAGCGAGCATGGCCAGAAATCATTGAGTTATAGAAGCTGGTTTTAAAATTTTCCCATGGTGTCATTATTTACAGAAAAGTGTAGCTCTTTTACGCCACATCCTATTAATCCTGTTTTTCAACTCTGTATGTACTTTCTTCATCTTTTCCTATTAGTTTTTTCCTCAAATATTATATACATGCTACTTAATCTGAGATCATCTAAGGTCATTTCTTATATTTTGAAAATTCAGTAAGATGTTAACCAGGAGCTTTAGCAATAGGTTATTCTCTCTCCAAATAGAATTTATTGAGTTAAAATTTTCATAGTATTTCCTAGGATTGTGGTTAATCTAGATTACTGTAAAGTGTTTAAAACTTACTTATAACTGATAAGGATAAGAGAATTGTATATGATTTGACTTTCAAACACGTTATTTTTACCTACATAAGTGTTAGATAATTTGGAAGCAGACATTAATTTGTAATGACCCCTTTTTATACTGCTTAAGTAGTTGCTTGTTTAAGGTCTTGGTGACTGGTGGGTTATATCTGGCACAGTTTTGTATTTAAAAATAAAGAGTATTTCTTTGTGGTGAAGAGATAAAGAATAGATGGAAGAAGCTTTTTTACCTATTTTAAAGAAAATTTTAAAAAATACTTAAATAGAAAAGTTAAAGCTCCAGTTGTGGGCCTTAGACCAGTAGCATCATCTGGGAGCTTGTTGGAAATGTACAACCTTGCCCCCCCACCAGTCCTCCTGAATCAGAATCTTCATTTTAACAAAATTCACAAGTGATAACGTGTTCATATTAAATTCTTACGTATGTAGATGAAGCTTTTTGCCCAGAGTCATTCAACACCTTGCCATTTTTTGTTCTTGTTGTTATTGAAGTTGCTGTTATTACACATGCATTTTGTCCCCTGTCTGGGAACACCCAAAGGATGGTGTCATGGCCCATGCCAGCAAAAGGCTGAGTACATGTCATATCTCTTGAAACAATAATGGCATGCAATAATTCAAAAAAAAATTTTTAAATGTTTTATTTAAACATTAAATAAGAGAGAGACAGCATGAGTAGGGGAGGGTCAGAGAGAGAAGGAGATACAGAATCTGAAATAAGCTCCAGGCTCTGAGCTAGCTGTCAGCACAGAGCCCGACACGGGCCTCGAACCCACGAACCATGAGATCATGACCTGAACTGAAGTCGGACACTTAACTGACTGAGCCACCCAGGCATCCCAATGGCCTGCAGTAATTATTGAGCCCTTATTCTGACTGAGGCAGGCATGATGCACACAGTGCGTGGTGTATTACATGCATTTATCATACTTCATCCTGATAAAATTCCCGTGATATATGCAGTATTATGATTCCTACTCTCCAGAAGGGGAAACCAGATTTTTAGCCATTTTTAAAAATCTTTTTAAGAAACTACTAACTAAATTCCATACTTTACTTGGATTTCATTGGTTTTTTCCATTAATGCCACTTCTGTTCCAGGATTCAGTCCAGGGTACCGTGTTGCATTTAGTTGTCAACTCTCCCCAGTATCCTCTGGTCTCTGAGAGTTTGTGTCTTTCCTTGATTTCCTTAACAGTCTTTCTTTTTTTTTTTTTTTTTTAATTTATTTCTGAGAGAGAGAGATATCAGGGGAGGTTCAGAGAGAGAGGGAGACACAGAATCTTAAACAGCCTCCAGGCTCTGACCTAGCTGTCAGCACAGAGCCCAACACGGGGCTTGAACCCACAAACCTTGAGATCATGACCTGAGCCGAAGTCGGATGCTTAACTGACTGAGCCACCCAGGTGCCCCTCCTTAACAGTCTTGAAAAGTGCTGGGCAGGTATCCTATAGAATATCCCCCAGTTTGAATTTTTCTGATGTTTTTATTAGGGTAAACTGGGGTTATCAGTTTATAGAAAGAATATCACAGAGATGAAATGCTCTTCTAGTCACATAGTATGAGAAGCGTAATATCCACATGATATTCCTGATGATGTTAACCTTCATCATTTAGCCAACGTAATATTTGCCATAGTTCTCCAGTTTAAGGTACTTTTTTTCCCCCTTCAATACTGTATTCTTTGGAAGCAAGTCACTATGTCTATCCCTCTCAGATCGCTGGGGGAAAGTTGAAATTAAGTTCCATCTCCTGTTGAGAGGGAGTATCTAAATATATTAAATGGAATTCTTCTGTAAAGAAGTCTCTTCTCCATTTTTTCAGTCATTCCTTTATATAAGCCTGGACTTAATGCATCTGTGTTTTATAGTTTGGGTTATAATCCAGTAAGTTATTTATTCTGTTGCTCAGATTATCTAGCCTTGCCCATTGGGAACTGACTTTCAAGTTGGCCACTGTATCCTTGTTACATACTTTTATCCTTTTGCTCTAGAGCCAGCCATTTTTCCAAAGAGTCATGGATCCTTTTATTGGAGACAAGGATACTAGAAAACCAAAGTTTGGGTGCTAGGTATGCTTGCATACTATCCAGCCCCTCGGTTCTCTCAATGGAAAAACCAGACAGCTATGTAGTATATGTATGTATGTATGTATGTATGTATACTAAACCACCTGCATCTACATATTTGTAGATTCAGTATCTATCAGTATGCAGGTTAAGGTAAACATGGGTTTGTTCTGATGTCTTCAACTCTAATTCCGCTCCAACTCTCCAACTCTAATTCTGACTACAGGATTCATCCTAACCTTCCTTTCTTGCTCCTTTATAATTTCAATCTCCTTCAAAGAGAAACCTGGCTCCTACCATCCACCATCCCATCATGCACTTCAAGCTCATATACAGGTAAAGCAGATTCAGAATTTTTAGGCCATACTCTCAGAAGAAACAATTTATCAGCTAGAATACAGTGTTTATGTACAGTGTTTACACAGTTCATAATATATTTAGTCTTACAGTTTCTAGTCAAAACACTGTTTTTTAAAGTTACTAAAGTTAGCTTCTTCCTCCGTTCAGTGTGGTTGTCATAAATTTGTAATAAAGTTAGATTCATTTGGCACAGTTTGCATTCCATTCTGTGTTCTTCAGTCACATGGGTTGTTTTTTTTTTAACTTGCATATATTACATTTATTCTGTAATGTACAGTTTTATGTGTTTTGACAAATGCACAGAATCGTTTATCCTCCATCCCATTACTATACAGAATGATTCCTTTACCCTAGAAGTTCCCCTCTGTATCCCAGATCTACTGAATCAGAATTGTCATTTTGACAAGATTCCCAGGAGATTTGTATGCATGTTAATTTCATATGCATAAAGGAGAAGCTATCCACCTGGAATCATTCAGTATCTTGCCATATTTAAAAATTATAAATTAACTTGAAGAATGATTATTATTGTTGAGAAGTGATAATGGAATAGCTAGTTTTTAACACACAGTGAAGTGAATATACATGGAATTCATGGAATAAACAGGTGAATTCATGGACCCATATAGGTATACAAGTGAGGTGAAAGAAAAAGGAATTGGGCAAATACTGGAGTAATATAGTAGGCTATAGGGGAAGTTTTCATGGAGCTCTTCAATTTTTGTAGTCTTGAAGAAATGATGTAGTTTGGAAAGAAACGAAGAACAAACAGTATGTATTCAGTAGTAGGATGCAGAGGAAGGTTTTTACAGAGGTCATAGCACCCTGGTAAAAAATTGCAAGTTCCTCATAAAGAGAATGTGTTGGACCTGCTAGCTTTGCAGTTCTTTACTCTGACATGTAGTCCCAAGTGAAGGAAGGAGGAAAAAGGAAGTATAGCTGAATAAATGCAACATGTATTTTTTTAAATGTTTATTTATTTGAAGAGAGAGAGCATGTTTACATGCAAGCAAGTGCAAGTGGGGAAGGTGTAGAGAGAGGGAGTGAGAGAATCCTAAACAGGCTCCACGCTTGGCAAGAAGGCAGACGTGGGCTTGATCTCACAACCTTGAGATCATGACCTAAGCCGAAATTAAGAGTCGAACACTTAACCACCTGAGCCACTCAGGAGCCCCAAATGCAACATGTATTGAGAGAATATTACTCATGTGAATGGATTGGTCAGAACCACTGGTTTAAAGAGATACTCTAGAAGTTTATTGTACCGGAATCAGGTTCTTAATGTATGAACGACTGAGAAAATTGCTGTGTGTGGTTAAGGATATATTAGCTGTCACTGTGATATAGGGTGATTGCTTAGTCAACTATAAGTAAATGGTAAACTATTTGAAAGTTCTTTGGTGTGGATAGATTAAGATCTAAGTTATCATTGAGATTAAAGTACAAAGGCGTGCAGAGTTCTGCTAAACAGTACTGACTTCTGGCATCCAGTGTCTACAGTAACTCTCAGAGATGAGACATAAGGCACAAAAATAGTGGGGAACTCTTCTTTTTTTTAAATTTATTTTATTATTTTTAAGTTTGTTTATTTTGAGAAGGGGAGAGAAAGAGAATTCCAAGCAGGCTCTGTGCTGCCAGTGCAGAGCCCAGCACGAACCATGAGATCATGACCTAAGATGAAACCAAGAGTCGGATGCCTAACCAACTGAGGCATCCAGGAACCCCTAGGTCAAATAATTTGCAGCGTCAGATGGTTATAGTCAATGCAAACAGAATGACAGCATGCGTCAATTCAAAGGTAGGAGACAGAGAAGTTTAATTGTAAGGCATATGGTTAATTTCTACATCAAGCCCAATGTCAGAATGAAGTTTTTTATTATTTTTAAAAATTTTTTAATGTTTAATATATTTCTGAGAGAGAGAGAGAAACAGTATGAGCAGAGGAGGGTCAGAGAGAGAGGGAGACACACAATCTTTGAAGCAGGCTCCGGGCTCTGAGCTAGCTGTCAGCACAGAGGCCAACGCAGGGCTCGAACCCATGAACTGCGAGATCGTGACCTGATCCGAGTCGGACCCTTAACTGACTGAGCCACCCAGGCGCCCTTATTGTTGTCTTTTAAAGAGATCATGTAAAACCCTAGTCATCTTAGATTTTATGCAGGTTAAAAATTGTGATAATGGGGCTTTTATGATGGTGAGGTGTTTTGACAGGCTTAGGCAAAAAGCAAAGAGAAATTTTTATACCCAGGAAAATGATGTTAGATGTCAGTAAATACTGTGCTGAAGTGTTATTGTGTAAAGGAATGGGGCCGTTGTAGAAGAGTAGAGTTGCAGTCTAAGTTTCCTCAAAGAACACTGTTCTTTTTGTGCTTAAAGAGGATAATAATGATTATTGCCATTTGATGCAACTACTACAGTATTCCCATTTCTAAATGAGTAGATCCTGCAGTAATAAAAGAAGTATCTGAAAGGAAATTTTATAAGAATTACAATTAGTTGTATATGAGTACAAAAAATGTAAATCTCTTACAGTTTTAGTATGTATTTTACAGCAAAGGATTGACTTAGTTTTCAGTAGTTTATCTTAGTTATGTTATATTACATTGGTGATTTTACTTAAAAATTTTTGTTTTATTGAATGGCTCACAGTAAATGGAAGTTGTTATGTGCAGCACAGCCCCATGGGTATCTGCAGACTGATGAAAACCCACAAATAACTTTGCATATAGTGCTGGGAGCTTAGTTTTTTGCAGTGGTATTCATTTAAGTCATAAAACATATATACAGTATATATTTCAAAATCTTTTTAAATTTTTTAATATTTATTTTTGAGAGAAGAGAGAACATGAGTGGGGGAGAGGCAGAGAGAGGGAGACAAAATCTGAAGCAGGCTCTGAGCTGTCTACACAAAGCCAGATGTGGGGCTCAAACTCATGAATCATGAGATCATGACCTGAGCCGAAGTTGGACACTCAACCAACTAAGCCACCCCGGAGCCCCTCAAAAATCATTTTCAAAACAAATTAGTCAAATGGATAATCTCTTGATTTATATTTGAGAGAGAGAGAGAGAACTCAAGCTAGTGAAGGAGAGGGGCAGAGGGAGAGAGAAAGAATCTGAAGCAAGCTCTATGTGTGTGAAGCCTGATGTGGGGTTGATCTCATGACCTGAGCTTAAATCAAAAGTTTAACTGACTGAGCCACCAAGATGTCCCCTGGATAATCTCTTTAAAATTGAATTTTAAATATAGTCATTTATTTTATGATTACTGTTAACTTAAAAGTGAGGATAATTTTAAGCATATGAAAAAGTAGTGACCAGTAGTAAAATGAACCCTCATGTACACATCATCTAGCTTCAACACATTTCATCTCATGCCCAGTCTAGTTTAATATCTGAATTCTCCCACTCAGTTATTTTGAAATATCATAATTTCTACATGGATTAGATTTATGGTAGATAATACGTATGGAGAAAACATAAATGTCATCAATTAAGCTTTATCTACTTGTTTTTTAAATTACAGAATTAGAGATTTGTATCATGTCATTAATATTACAACAAATTTTATGTGTTTTATGAAACTACTATAGGGTAACTTTCAAATGTACATAGTAGCCTTTATTTCTCATCGGACTCCCTGAATATGTACTAGAGAAACTTTTGAGTTTACTATCTTCACCTAATATTCAACATGACTAAACCCAGTCATTTTTGGAATTAGTGATGCTAAATGTGACCCTTTCTAGCATCTGTTTCTAGCAGTTTTATTCTCATTTATTCAACTGGAAACTTTAAGGTAGCAGAAGCATACTGTATTTTGAGTTTATAGTAGAATTTTGACTTGGATTTGTAATTTAGAATGCTAAAAGAAACTGTTGGGTTGCTCTTCAGTGTTTAACGTAGCAGTGGCATTAGTTGGTTTTCAGAACCATATAGATGGGTAGATACATTCGAGATTTTTTCAAACCTTTGATATTTATTCGATAGCTTATAGTGAAAAATAAGCTGAATAGCAGATTTTAATACAGTGTTTAATTTTATTAAACACTTTAAAATACAGTACTTTAATTTTAAAGAATTAAAGTAGTCTGATCTTAGTTATCATCTAGATGAACTCTTCTCATTTTTTATTTTTTTAATTTTTTTATTTTTTTTCTTTTTACTGGAAAAAAGGTAATAAATGTTTTATTCATAAATGGGCATGGAGAAGAACTCTTCTCATTTTTTAAATGATTGTTCTAGGATAATATATTTTAAATAGTAAGTTTCAGCATTTAGAGGATTATGGTCAGTTTTTTTTTTTTGTTTTTTTTTTTTTAGTGAAAGAATAGTGTAACCTAGAATAGAAAACACAGTGTGCCTTTTGTAGAGTACTAGTTCATCACACTTTTATGCCTATGTATGCACACATGTGTATATGTATGCTGCATCATGATATAAAATGTATTATATAAGTCATAGTCAAGAGAGTTGGAAAGCCATTGCCTTTCACCACGAATTCATTTTTTTTAGTTTTAAGTATTTCCTAAGTACCTACTAATTTCCATATTGTTTCTCTAGTCCTGTTGAAGTAGATAATGGTCTATAAAAATAAATGAAGTCCCTGACTTCATGAATTCTAGGATGTAGTTAAGAGATATATGCATAAAGATAATTGTAATATTATGAAGGAATTAATAATAACATGAGAAAAATTCTGTGAACATGTAGGTTGGTACAGTGATGTGCCTGGAGAAATTGAAGAAGGTTACATAAAGAATATGATATTGTTGAGTAGCCAGTTGCTTCAGAGAGGAAAAGTATAGGGAATACTACCAGTGAGTTCTAAGATGACTGTCTCCATAAAACCGTGCCCCTGATTCCATTTCCCTTACCTCTGGTTCCTTAATCAAGAATCAGTCTTTATATTTTTGATTCTTATAAGTTTTACTTTTTCCCCATAGTATTTTGCCTAAAAATTCCTGTTAGTTGAAGAGATGAGCCAGTGAATTGACATGGTATATGTATACAACTTATTCTTTCAATAATGTTAAACATTATTATAGTATATTAACTAGAGAACCAGTCAAGGTGCTGTATAGAGACCTCAAAACACAGGGCTCACATAGTTAGTTCACATAGTTACTGAGAGTTCACTCTCAGGTAAGTGAGCTCTATTCCTTGAGGTATTGTGACTAGTAGGACAGTTTTTTTATCCTTAATACATGGCTCGTCTTGCTCTATTAGTTGCCATTTTCACACAGCAGGAACAAAGTGAGGTAAAGGAGGATTTAAAGCAAGCTACTTTATTAAGGCAATGACATAAGATTCTCACATCACTTCTAGCCATATCCCATTGGCTGGAACCTGTTCACATCTAGCTTAAAGATAGACTGGGAAATCTAATCTTTAGCTGGGTGGGCAGGCGTATACCAATGAAAACTGGACAAAAGTTATGCAGTACTAAAGGGCAAACAAAATGGATACTGGGGGAGTGTGGAAGAGCAAGTAGACAACATATATAAATATAAGGCACAAATATAAAAAGTTATTTTAAGATAAATGACATCATACTAGGAAATTAGTGGTTTCAATTTTTCTGAATTTTCTTTCATAGGTGTTTATAATTTGTACACTGTTATAATATTGATATTGGTTTCTTCATTTACCCTTCTCTGAGCCTCAGTTTATTTATTATATGAAAATAAAAGGATTAAATGAGAATCCAGGGTCTGGCACATAGCACCAATTAGCAATCACCTTGTTTTCTTTAAAGTAACTTGTATTGAAAATTTTAGTACATCTATAGATGTTATTCATAGACATTTTATATATTTATAATTACTGCAGCCTGAAGAACAGTTTAAAGCAGAACTTGAAGTAGTGATTCTGATCTTGAACTCGAAAAAGACCGATGGTTTTTTTGTTTGTTTTTTTTTTTTGCTTTCTGGTAGCTATTAGTATTGAATTCCCACAGTACATCAGACTATATGCTTTACATCTCTTTTAATCTTCACAGTAATCCTTAGGTATGTTTATTATTTCCATGTGGCAGAAACCCAGGGATGGTCTAATGGGTGTACATATATAAATATAATTAACAATTAGAAGAAGGAGCTTGAAAGCTAGGAAAAAATAGGTTACAGTTGAACTTCAAAGCACTCACTCAGGTTAGCCCTGAGTTTCCCCCATAATTGTCAAAAAGTTCTTTCAAAACTTCCCCCAAAGAACTCCTTTTGAATGGTATTGATCTTAGTACTTAGATAGGGAACAAGGCTTAAAGTGAGCATTTAGTATAGTATGCTTGTTCTTTAGCATAGTAAATACAGTTGTTTATGTATTACTATGTTTGTTAGACATTTAATCTTCTATTAATATTTCTGTGGAAATATCTTCTATCAGTGTAGCCAACAGCATTCCTTCCCTATCTTTCCACAGTGTAGCCTGCAATTTCTTGACTTTTTCAGTCCACCCCTAGTCCTTTATCAGAGCTAGTTTCTTCTGTTGCCAGTCTGATTGATGTTAAGGAAAGCAGTTGTTCATTGTTGCCATTTTCTTAGAAGATCATTCATTCTTCCTTTGTGTGCCATTGCAGACTTAGTTTCCAATTCCTGTGATAAAGAAAGCAAAAAATACTTGAAGACTTTTTTTTTTTCCTGTAATACAGAAGAATCTTTGTTTTTTTCACTTGAGAATATATTCTTTTTATGTACCCATTATAGATCTTGTTGTTTTTTTTTAAAGGACTGATTTGAATGGAGAGTTGAATGCAAGGAAAGGAGGTATTGCTATTCTATCATATGCTAGGTTAAGCTAATAGAGTCTCCTAAAGTATTTCCTACGCACAAGCATATGAAAATCCTAAATAAAATAGTGCAAATGGGCAAAAAATAGGTATACTGCTGAATTTCAGAGAAGACTTCATTGTGCCAGGAATTAAAAGGACCTCATTAAATAAAAAACCGGCATTAGGAGCAGTAAGCTCTGAACAAACATGGTAGCACAGGGGTATTTGGAGGGGATACAGGGTCTCTGGACAGCAGGCTGATATTGGAATCGAAAGTAAGTGTTAGACTATGGAATTAAGTCTCCTTAAAGTTGGGACCCTGTGTTGTATGGATAAATTAGAGTATAGTGATGGAGACATTTTGAAATCTATGAAGAACTACATTAAGTTTTGTTTAAACTAGAGTATAAGTGAGAGAAAGGACCAGAGATTCCAAGCAGGTAACATAAATGAATGAAACTGTCTTGGTGTAAGACACTTGTTTGGGGGAGGTGATGAGTGAAGATCATGCAGAGATTTGGTGATAATATATATCATTGGAAGTAGCCAGTGCTCCTTGGATATAGACAATTGTGACCATGTGGGAAATAGATTTGTGTTCTAGATTTTTTGATTCCTCAAAATTATTTTCCCCCAAACAATTTTTTTATTTTTTTAGCAATATTTATTTGTTTGTTTTATTTGAGAGAGAGAGCAAGAGCATGTGAGGAGAGGAGAGGGTCAGAGAGAGAGAGAATCTAAACAGGCATGAGGAGCCTAATGCAGGCCTCAATCCCACAACCCTGGGATCATGACCTGAGCTGAAATCAAGAGTTGAACATTCAACCAGCTGTGCCACCCAGGCACCCCACCCCAAACAATTTTAAATTAGATGACTTAGACAAAGAGAAAATCTGAAAAAAGAAAAATAGAGGCAGAGAGACTAGGAGGAAAGAACAAGAACATTTTGAAAGACTTAGGCTTAAGATATTTTTGAATAAAAAGCAAAGAGGTGGTAGTACTATTAATTAACTCACATATTTTTAGAGTCTGTTAGAGTTCTAGAAAGTAGGGGTAGAATTCAGTGAAACACTCCAGCAATACAACTGTCTTAATCATGTACCACTGCCAGAAATCTTGCTATATATTTTATGTAATCTGGCGGTGGAGATCTAGAAAAACTTGATTGGAGAAGTGAGGGATGAGTAGAGTAGGAGCACTAAGGAGGAGTAAAGAAAATTTGCAAAAATAGTACCAAGTAATTCTTTATGTACCTTTTCAGATTTGCTATTTTAACTTTTTACCTTTATATATATATATTTTTTTATATGTGATATGTATGTAATACATGTTTATTTTTTCTAAAGTATTTAAGGAAACATAGGAAAAATGATGCCACTTTACACCTTAGAATACATATACCCTTAGAATATATGTAGTCTAAGAATAAAGGCATTCCCTTACATAAGCCATGTATAGTTATTAAATTTACATTACATTGATAGAATACTTTAATCTTCAGTCAGTAGTCAGTTTAGTCAGTCCTGGTCATCTTTCCATACAGAGTCCAGTCTGAAATCACATACTGTATTTGACTGTCATGTCTCTTTAATCTCCTTTAATCTGGAACACTTCCTTTTCATTTTTCATGGCATTAGTATTTTGAAGAGGATAGGCTAGTTATTTTATAAAATAAAATTCTTGCTTTCTATTCATTTATGATTAGATCCAAGTTATGCATCCCATACCACATGCATCCGTGGCTGGAATACTGTGTAAGTGGTGATAAGTCTTTCTCAGCTCTGTCTGGAGGCTCATGTTGCCTGTCGGTCCCTATTGATGATGCTTGTTTTGATTACCAGGACAATTGGTTTCTGGTTTTTCAACTAGTTTCTCATTTATTAGCTACACTAAAAAGCAGTGTCTGAGAAGATTCTTTAAGACTGCAGATATCTTACTCATCAAACTCTCTCCCTAGATTTAGCATCTCTTGATGATTCTTGCCCAAAGTAGTATTTTCTACGGTAATTGAAAATGGTAATTTTTTTTAACACTACTCTCCTGGCCACATCGACCAGTTGGCATTCAGACCCCTCCACTGTCTATATATTTCTGCTTGTCTACCTACCTACCTGCTTATTAGCAGCATGGACTTGAGGATTCCTTTTATTTACTGGGTAATAAGCTTTTATGGACTGTTTTGATCCTTAGATCAGATTTGGCCAATGAAAGCTTCTTCAAGTTGGCTCCTGTGTTGTTTTGGTTTGGTTTGGTTATCCTGTTCTTTTGAAATGCCTTCATTTTCTCTCTCTCTTTCTTTCTCTTTATTTCTCTCTCTCTTTCATTTTGCTTTTTGGTATAGCAAAATAGTTTAGGTTCATCTTGTACTTTCCCAGTCCCTTGAATCTGCCATTTTTCCAAGGACTCCCAGTTTATTTAAGTGTGGAATAGTACTTAGCTATCAGGATCTGGGTGCTAGGCAATTATAAAATTTAAAACTTCAAAGGGGATATGTTTACATTGGTAAATGTAGCAAATCAAAACATAGGCTGTCATAAATACAAAATGATATATGCAGTAGGCCATGTTTTTAGGCTTGGAAGCAAAGCATATTCATTCTTTGAGGGACACATTGAAACTTTGATACATCTACAAAATGTAGTATGTGCAATTACATAAACGAAGAGGGAATGTATCTACTGCTGTGGAATGATTTCCAGAATATAATGTGTATATATCATTTTTTTAAGAGTGTAAATTTGTTAATGATTATTTATGAAAGAGGAGATACAAATATTTCCTTATTCATAATTTGCTTATATTGAAAAAAAGGAAACATTCACAACTTTTTAAAAAAAGAACTCTAGGGGGAGACGACATTGTGTGGAGAAGACAAAGATGGAAAGTAGATTTTGACTTTTATCTTCTGTAGCCCTCAAGTTGAATCCAGGTAAATATTAAAGCAAAATTAAGTCAAAATGAAAAGCAGTCTCTAAAATGAAGGAAAGGCAAATGACCCTGAGGAAACCAAATTGGTTGCTATACAGAAATAAATTATTTCAGTTGATTTTAAAGCAGTAAGTTAATTCTAGGAGTATTCTTGAAGGACAAAAGAATTTTAAAGAAATCTTAACATTTAGTAATCATATTATTAATAATGTGTCATGTTGAATCCATTATATACATTCTAAGATAAGCAAATAAATAATTTTGTTAGTGTCATTTGGAACCAGGAAACTCAATCCAAGTGGTACTATAAATATAAAACCAAAGAAATAAAAACCCACAAATTTAAATTTGAAATGTTAGGATAAATTATTTTTTTATTAGTATAAATTCTTACTGCATTGTCTTTGATATATATATATATGATATATACACACACACACAAACATATATATATATTAGCTCATTCCATTAAAAACAATCTTAAAAACAATGACCAATTCCATAGTAATAGACTCACCTAGGACTCAGATTGCAATTTAAGTTCTAATCTAAACAAAAGTATTTTGATGACATGGTTGAGTTACATTCTGAAACAAGAAATCTACAAGATGAGCCTGGTTAATCTTGTCAGTCCAGAAAGTAAGGAAGCTATCAAAGACTACTTGAGGCCTTTTCAAAAGGACTCTGGAACTAATAAAGTATTTCCTTTTGGCTAAAGATGGGACAGTTTGGACATCAAGAATGATATAGTGGATTAAAACTCATCAAATAATTCAAATCCATGAGTTCATTAGACATAAAAACTATAGGTCAACTTTGAAAGGGTGCTAGCAACTTAACTCACTTTCAAAACTAATAAATAAGGAAAATAAATAAAAATGACTTTCATGTATCAACTACTTCAAGGTTAACAAACATGAGGGAAAGTTATGATAAGTATTCCACCTATTAATGAATATATGGTATAATGGTTAAGTGAAGAATGGTATATCACCACTTTACTGCCTCTAAATAAATAGGTGATAAAGCCATATGATCAGTGGCTGCTAAAAACATTAGGTGTAGAGCTTATAGGAAACTATAATGGATAGATAGGGCTGAAAATGCCACAGCTAAAATTTATCCCCTTGTTAAAAGAGACAACCAAACTTAAGTTTCTTCTGATATAAGTTCACAGGAACTCTTAAAAAATATCCTTCCTAAAAGAAAAGCTGAACTTGAATCTGAACCTCTTGATCTAACAGTTTACAAGAAATACAAGGGCCAGAAAAATACACCACAAAGTTACAGTAAGCAAAATCTGAAAAAGCAGAAAAAAAAAAAACCTAATTTCTTCCACAAAATAAATTGCGGGGAATGCAAAAAGGAAGAGGAAACTGTCATGTTAAGAAGACTTAAAGAGAGGCGCCTGGGTGGCTTAGTCGGTTAAGCGTCCAACTTTCGCTTAGGTCATGATCTCACGGTTCGTGGGTTCGAGCCCCGCATCGGGCTCTGTGCTGACTGCCAGCTCAGAGCCTGGAGCCTGTTTCAGTCTGTGACTCCCTCTCTCTCTGACCCTCCCCTGCTCACGCTGTCTCTCTCTCTTAGAAATAAATAAAAATATTAAAAAAAAAAAAAGAGCCAGAGAAAAAACATATACCATATGACGTCACTCATATATGGGAAGTTAAGAAACAAAACAAATGAGCAAAGGGGGGGGGGGGGAAAGAGAGGCAAACCAAGAAACAGACTTTTAACATAGAGAACAAACTGATGGTTACCAGAAGAGAGTTGAGTGGGAGGATGGGTGAAATAGGTAATGAGGATTAAGGAGTGCACTTGTGATGAGCACAGGGTGATGTATGAAGTGTTGAATCACTGTATTGTACACCTGAAACTAATATTAGACTGTTTGTTAACTAACTGGAATTTAAATTAAAATTTAAAAACAAATGAAAGAGACTTTAAAAAAAAATGAAGTGCCGTGTGTGAACCTTATTTCGGTACCTACCTATTCAGTCAGTGGCAGAAATGGAATCATGTGACTAAAGAGATAAACTGAACTGGGTATTTAATATTATTTAATGTTCAGGAGTAACTGACGTTTTAAAGGTATGGTACTGTTTTTGTGGATACTTAAAAATAGTGTTTTATAAATTTATAATACTTTAATACCTAAGTATTTATGGATAAAATTTTACAGTGCCTGAGGTGTGTCTTTGGGAAACTGGATTATTTGAAACAAGATTGGTAAGAGTTGATAATTGTGAAGCTGGTTTTTAGATACATGGTAATTGATTATATTGCTCTCTCTTTTATATTTGAAGTTGAATATAAAAATAAGCCCAAAAAGAGACTTTAATTTGAATTGCTTTTTTTGAATCTTGTGTTACTATTTAATTTACTTTAAGAAATAATATAATTTTATCAAAGCACCTATAAATTTCTTGTAGGTTTTGTGTACATTGAGAAAGGTGAGGAAAAGAATTCAGAATTTCTAGTAATCTATTGCTTTATTGCTATCGTGCTAGTAAGATTTAATATAATTAATAAGGATAACTCTTAAGTGGCTTATGTTACTGAAAAAGTTATAAGTATTGGTTATTACCTAAATAAATAAAATGTTAGTTGGAGCTCGGCAATAGTTCTTGTAGGCAAATTATAATTGTGAATTTTATACAGGAATTTGAATCCGTATATCTTGGATTTATGTGTAAATCCGTCTACTTATCAAACATTTTTTTTAACGTTTATTTTGAGAGAAAGAGAACACTGGTATGTGGTAAGCAAGGGAGGGGTAGAGAAAGAGGAGAAAGAGAATCCCAAGCAGGTACCACACTGTGTGTACAGAGCCCATTGCAGGGCTCCATCCCATGAAGTGTGAAATCATGACCTGAGCCAAAATCAAGAGTCAGGCATGTAACGGACTGAGCCACCTGGGCATTCCTCCCTCCCCCCCCCTTTTTTTTTAATTTTAGAGAGAGATCACTAGTCGGAGAGAGGGGCAGAAGAAGAGAGAGAATCTTAAGCAGGCTCCATACTTGTAGAGCCTGACTCAGGACTTGATTGAGATCATGACCTGAGCTGAAATCAAGAGTTGGTCGCTTAATTCACTGAGCCACCCAAGTGTCCTCCCTTACCCATCAAACATACTGAGTTCTTTGTTTGGTATTAAACATACAAAGGTCAACAAGTAAAAATCTCAACACTCTAGGAACATATGCTAGAATATGAAAGGTAGGATACGAAAAACAAACAAAAAACATGAAAGAAAGCAAAACAGCAGTGATCATTGCATAGTGTACTCACAACCAAGATAGTAGTATCTATATAATGTTTTGGGAGTGCTGAGGGAAGATACCTGATTTACGGTTGGGTTGGGAATACTCTGAAATCAGAAGAGATTTGTTGGAGAAGTATCTCTGAGATGAGGCTCAAGTAGAAATTATATAGTGGGGGGGAGGGGAGAAGAGAAGTACTTGCGCAAAAGCAGGAAGTGGAAAGAGAAACTGGTTCTCAGAATTACATAGTTTACCATTGCTAGAACTAAGGGTTTAAGTGGGAAACTGGCTGATGGAAATAGGTTGGCAAAGATGATTCCTGAAAGGCCTCATGGGTGTTTGCACTTTATTATAGAAACACTGAAAACTTAAAAAAAAAAAAAAAAAAAAAAAGTAAGGCCCTGCCCAGATTTTATGCTGGAAAGAGCATTTATATCAGTGGGCTGAAACAGAATTACTTTATTAGGGAAATGTTAGTCAACAATTTTAGCTCAGTATTTTAGGTCTGAATACAGATTTTTTTTTCCTAAATCTGTGACTATTTTTCTTAAAATTTTTAGGATTTTCTTTTTTAAAAAATTATGTAAAATATATACATGGTTAGAATCTGATGATTCATTTCAGACCGTATTCTTTCTACTCTCTTCCCTCTGTCCCTCCCTCTGTAGATAAGCGTTTTTAACTTAATTGTTGGTTTATCCTGCTGTTACTGCTTTTTTTTAAAAATATAGGCAAATATGTATGTTTTTCCCTCATGCAAAGGAAGCATACTATAAAACATTGTTTTTTTTTTAATTTAACTATATCCTGGAGATTGTTCTTCTTACTTAATCTTTGTATATCTTCTTATTCCTGTAGAGAGCAACTAAATAAATTATACTTTTAATACGTAAGGTGAAGATCTTCTATAGTAAATCTGTGCCATTAGAATAACCTAGATTCAGGCTGTTAGCTTTTATCTCCAGCCATAACTACTTCTACCTAAAGGTGTTTACACTTTAGGTAGTAAAAAATCTTAACACTGTAGGAACGTATAATAAAATACGAAAGGTAGGATGCCAAAAACAAAAAAAAACCCAAAACCATGAAAGAAAGCAAAACTACTTTCTTACTTTTGCTTAGAATTTTGATATATTAACAAAGAATTTTGACCACCCATTCATCTGAAATGGCTGATCAAGATGTAATCAAGAATATAGGCCCAGGATAACCCCCCAAGTTCAGTCATATTTATGTGTCTGCTTTTCAAGTGTCTATTGAACACCCTCATTGTGTAAGGTGGTGCTGTTAGGTATCATAGCCTTTAACAGGCAAATTTTGCTTACTGTTTTCTATGAAGAAAAACATTTATTCCACTAGATTCCCAGATTTAAAAAAATAAATGATTCTGTTGGAATCAAATGTCTTCTTTCAGACTTTTATGTCTGTGTTTCCATGTGAATACTAAACTCCTTGCTCTAGAAAAGAAGATATTACTATTATAAATGAATTACTTATACTATTGCAATCTATTTCCCTAGAGTAATACCTCCATCTGGTGGTATTTCTGAAAATTACAGCAGAGGACATGAAGCTTGAATTTAGCTGTGGATACACAAACTCTGTATTACCTGTCGTTTGTCTTAAAGCCAGGTGAAATTATATCAAAAGCTGAGTCTACTGTGTGCATAAAAAATTTAATGCCCTCTAGTTTTCAACAATTCAGTTGTAAATACTTTGTGAATAAACAGCCTTGGGAATATTAGTAATTTACACAATCACCTGTTTAGGCCAGACCATTTCTAGGTTACTTTGGACTAAAAATTAATTTTGGGGAAAAAGGGTAGTTTGTCAGTGAAGTGTTAATCGCTTTTATAAGTACATATACAGAGGTTAAGAAAGACTGTGAGAATTTACTGTTATTTCATATTTACTGCCGTGGAACCATTGACAGTCCAGTGATATCCTCAGAGATGCAATTACTGATTTTATCAGTAAATTGTATTTGACCATAGCATAATTTCAATAAATTATTTCCCCCTGGAATAATAGAACATAGATAAAGTTTGAAAACAAGTAGAAGCTACAAAATTTTTTCTGCTTGTGACTGAGAATTTTCAATAAATGTATCCTTTATCTCACACAATTTCTACATTATATTTACTATAGTTAAATAGCCTTTTAAAGATAGGGATTATGGCTTCGATTTCTTGTTTTCCCAAGTTCATAGCCCAGAATTCTGTAATTTGATAGGTTTTGCTCATTATCTTGGAGGAAGATTGTGGTCTGATGCTTATGTTTTTGTCAAAATTGTACTAAATTTATCAAGTATGTCAATTACTATAGATTAACATTCTTTTTTCTATTTGGCTATAGAAAGTTGAAATATGAAATAAACAAGATTTAATGATTTGGGGCTTTCTGCTGACTTTTAAGGAAAATTGAATTCCTAATAAACAGGAAATCTCTTTATTTTTAAATTGTAGCCAGTCGGATGATGATTCTGGGTCACCTTCAGGCTCTGGATCTGGTTCAAGTTCTGGAAGCAGTAGTGATGGAAGCAGTAGCCAGTCAGGTAGCAGTGACTCTGAATCTGGATCTGAATCGGGCAGTCAGTCAGAGTCTGAGTCAGACACTTCCCGAAAAAACAAAGTCCAAGCAAAATCACCGAAAGTTGATGGAGCTGAGGTAATAAATACAATATCCTGAAAGGTAGATTTCTTGTATCGCTTTGGGAAAATTTATAACATTGGTTTATAGTATTCTTAATCTAGCTTTTAGAAAACATTAATTTTAAACATTAAAATTTACTTTCAGTTATTCTCAAACTTGTGGTTAAATGTCTCAAATTTGTGGTAAATTGGTGTTGAAGAGAAACTGTCAGCAAGTACAAAATAAACACACAAAACTTTCTAAAGCAGAAAGTGGATCTCATAAATATTTACTGTCTCGTGTATAAAAATTAAAGGCTTTATGCAGTCTTTCTTTTAATCTTAGCGTGTCTGACCTCTACTTTCAAGATATTCAAAGAAGATACTTTATTGCTAATAGTAGGAGAATCTAATAGACTTGCTTCCTTGAAGATACTTGGTGGAGGAAGCTAAGGGTCCCTCTGAACAAAAAGCTTCTATAAGATTTATTATAAACTATGTATTTTTCATAATAGAATACAGTAGTGTTACTTAGAGCACCGATCGTAATAAGATGCTTATCTTATCAGAATATACCTCAACACACTTCTTTTATGGAGAAAATCTTGTTACCTAATAAATAAAAAGTTGAACTGAAACTGTGCTTAGAAACATAGTTGATTTGCATTCTGACACAAACTCTGCATCTTCACATCAATTAAAAAACTAGGCAAACACTTTTTGAGTGGCACTCACATATTGTCACTTTGTTTTTTGAAAATAATATTCCACACCAAAGAATATGTTGATTAATATTGTTTGTATCAGCACACTGTAAGTTTTTTTATATGCAGTGAAAACTCAGAATTTTAATTGCTATAATACTGTATTACATATAATGTAAAGAAAATAGTCTGAATTTATTATTTGAAGGCAGTAAAAATGTTCAGTAATTTAACCTTTTAAAAACTTTTTGCAAAACTTCATTCTTCATTAGTTCATATTTCTTTCTATTACAGTTTTGGAAATCTAGCCCTAGTATTATGGCTGTTCAAAGATCTGCAATGCTCAAGAAGCAGCAGCAGCAGCATCAAGCTTCATCTAATAGTGGATCAGAAGAGGTGAGTTTTTATTCTGAAAGCTTTTATTTTAAAAGGAGATACAATCTATCATCATTCAACTAGATGTAGATATTTAGGAATTAATCCAAAAAAAGCAGTGAAAGCGTGTGTGCATTGTACATCACAGCAAAACTAGAAATAAACTATATGTGAATATTATGGCAGTCTGCACAGATACACATGTCTATTAAATATTTGTTACTCATAAGGAATAACAGAATTCTCACCATGTCTTTAAAAATACAGGCTACAGCTTTAAACAGTATAGTTCCTATGTGTACAAAAGCACACTTGCATGTTTGCCTGGAAAGATTTAGGAAGAGTTGTATCAAAAATTATCTAGGAGCACCTGGGTGCCTCAGTCAGTTAAGCATCTGACTTTGGCTCAGGCCATGATCTCGTGGCTGGTGGGTTAAAGTCCTGCATCAGCTCTGTGCTGACAACTCAGTGCCTGGAGCCTGCTTTGGCCTCTGTGTGTCTCTCTGTCTCTCCCCTGCTCATGTTTTGTGTCTCTCTCAAAAATAAACATTAAAAAAAATTAAAAGAAAAAATGCTAATGGGGAAGAAAAATACTGAATCAAAATTTGACATACCAACAATTAGAATTCCTTTTTAAGGCCATACTAAGAAATAATAATGGTCTCTAAAGATGGTAGATTGTGATATTTACCTAATTTCAATGGCTGTGTTTTAAATTTGTGATAAAGATGTTATCAGTTACTTTATGTGCGAATGGTACAAATGTAACAACATGGGAAAAAAGCTTTACAGTTATTAGCAAAGTGAATGTTAAATAGTATGACAAGCAAAAATTTGATATCATGGTCAAATTCTAATCATTAATAACGTTAACCTTGTATTTTTTTCTCTGTAGGATTCTTCTAGCAGTGAAGATTCTGATGACTCATCAAATGAAGTCAAAAGGAAAAAACATAAAGAGTATGTTGTTTTGTTCAACTGATCACTCTCATATCAGGAAGACCCTGTTGATTTTGTGTTTTTTCTTTTTTGAAAAATAATTGTCAAATGTAGACTTTTGTAAATTCTTGGTTTATTGCATTTTATTAGGTTAATTTAAACCATTAATTTATAACATTTATCTTTCTGTGAGGACCTGAGATTTTTTTTTGTGTCACTTGTTTACCTTCTATAATCTCACTCTCCTGAGGGATGTTTCTAAACTCCAGAGATCCACTTAGTCATAATATCAGAAAATATTAATGACTTGGGAAACCTATATAGAAACGTAGGGACAAGTGAATATGAATATTGGGTATTTCTGTTAAGTTTATGTTAACAGCTATCCTACTATTCATTTGCACATGAATTATGCTTTCTCTGTAGAACTCATGTAGAAACTCACAATAATTTCCTAAAGATCTTGACCTAGGAAGTGCTTAATAGTTCAGATTCTCAGTTATTTAGATGGTCTGAGGTGGGGAGGGGGGTTTTTGTATTTTTTTTTTTAAAGTTTATTTATTTTGAGAGAGCGAGTGTGGACATGCATGAGCAAGGAAGGGGTAGAGAGAGAGAGAGAGAGAAGAAAGAATCCAAGCAGGCTCTGTGCTGTGAATGCAGAGCTTGACATGGACCTCAATCCCATGTACCAGGAGATCATGACCTGAGCCAAAATCAGGTCAGACACTCAACTGACAAAGCTACCCAAAAGCTCCTGGTCTGAGTTTTTTTCTCTCTTGTTTTGTCAAAAATGCTATTCCATTGTCTTGTGTCTTATTTTTCTACTTTCCTTGGATATTCTGCAGTTTCACTTTGGTGTATCTACCTTTGGATTTTTTATTTATTTGTTCCACTTTATTCACTCCTTTTATAAAACATCTTTAATGTGGAGATTCCTATCTTTTATTTCTTCAAATTCAGTTATTGTATCTCTGGACATTTTCTCATTTTGTAAATCTCTCTACTTTAATATACATCTTTCTTACTGGATTATATTTGTGGTATATATTGGATCTTCCATCTCCTCCTGCATAAATCTTACTGTATCATATTTTTTGTCCCTTTATTGCTATGTTACATCTTGGCTTATTTCTTCAGATCTGTCTTCTGGTTTACTAGAAGTTTACTAGTTTACATTTGCAACTATTGTGTCTCATTAGCTCTATAACTTTTCCACTGAGTAATTTCTAAACTTGATGTAGGTGCAGGCAAGGACTATTTTTAAATACTAGAGATTTGGGATGGTTAGGTTTGGTTAGATATAAAAGTCATAATGTGTATTATAAAAAACATGGAAATAATTTTCATATATTTAGCTGTTACTATTTCTAATGTGCATACTCTGAAAAGATCTCAAGATAAAAAGGGAATTACTTGCCTGTTATGTTTTCACCATGAACTAGATTTTATCTCATGTGCTTGCTTATGAGTTAGGGTTATGTTAACCCTTAACATAGTTATAATTGATGCTTGAGCAGCGGAGTAGAAGCAGTAGCTGAGACCAGATAGGGAGTATATATAAGAATTTAGTGTGTATCTTATCTTCCACTTGAAGTTGATATTATAGCAGATATTAACATGTGCATCCAGTAATTTTTCTCTGCGTGTTTACTAGAATTAAATAGACTGAATAGACTAAAACTAGCAATAAAGGTAAGCTAATAATGAAATGTTGGTTAAAATGGACTAATTTATTTCTTACATTTTTTTATACTGTATTTTAGGCTTAATGAACATGTACTACTTTAAAAATCAGTTTCAGAGTGCATTTTTTTAGGTTTATTTATTTATTTTGAGAGAGGGAAAGCACGCGTACATGGGGAAGGGACAGAGAGAGGGAAAGAGAGAGAATCCTAAGAAGACTCCTCACTTCACCATAGAGCCCAGTGTGGGACTCAGACCCATGAACCATGAGATCATGACCTGAGCTGAAGTCCGATGCTTAACCAACTTGATCCACACAGGCGCCCAGAGTGTATATTTTGAAAATCACAGTCTCCAGAAAATTAAAATGAAAGAGATTAGAATTGGAATCTTGTTTTTTTGAGAGAGCAAGTAAAATTATATAAGATTTTCAAAATTAACCCTGTGATTCTTTAAACTAGCTTTCCATATTTTCATCTATAGTTATAATCATAATAACATTTACCTATTTGCCATTCATTGGGGTATAACTAAATGATTAACAAAACCCTGGAGTTATAGGAGAAATGTATGAAGAATATTTTACAGCATTTTTTTATTCTACACACATTTTAATATGTTGGTGTGAATGAAAGCAACATTTTTTATATTAGCTGAAATATAATTTTGTTTTTTTGTAGTTTTATAAGAGGTAAAATTTGCTATACAACATAAGGAAAATAAACATACTTTGTATATTCTGTATACAGTGAAGATTGGCAAATGTCTGGGTCAGGATCTCCATCTCAGTCTGGTTCAGATTCAGAATCTGAGGAAGAAAGAGATAAAAGCAGTTGTGATGAAACAGAATCTGATTATGAGCCAAAAAACAAAGTTAAAAGCAGAAAACCTCAAAATAGGTAAGTATAGTTCTTGATTTGATGTTAAAAATTGTTGGTTACAGAGGTATTCTTTTTGTATATAGTATCTTATGTCTTGTTTTATGCCATTGTTTCTGTAAAACACCTCTATCTCCTGGTCTTCCCTAGATCTAAGGCAAAAAATGGAAAGAAAATTCTTGGACAAAAAAAGAGACAGCTTGATTCATCTGAGGAGGATGATGATGAAGAAGATTATGATAATGATAAAAGAAGTTCTCGTCGCCAAGCAACTGTCAATGTTAGCTATAAAGAAGATGAAGAAATGAAAACAGATTCTGATGACCTACTGGAAGTCTGTGGAGAGGATGTTCCTCAACCTGAGGAAGAGGAATTTGAAACGATAGAACGTTTTATGGATTGTCGGATTGGGAGAAAAGGAGGTATTTTCTTAACAAACATATTTATTATTTGAATATTTCAGTGATATTTACTAGAATAAATAAAGTGTTTCTTGAAGTTTTTTCAGTTTTGAAAGCCAGGAGGAGGGTCGCTTTTCTTCTGTTTTACTTATTTTTTATAAACTTTAGCGTGAGTACTTTCTCCCTTCAGAATGATCCATTTAAACTCACTTGACCTCACTTGATTTATTGCAGATAATTAGAAAAATTTTTAACCTATGTGTTTTGAGTTTTTCTGTTGTCATACCCAAATAATAATTGTTATTTAGGTACTTTGAATTTTACAAATGGTTTGGTTATTTTTAAATGCTTTTATATAGGTTATTTTTAGTTATCTTGACATGCAGTTTTTTCTTTTCAATATTTGAGATATGACATAGAACATTGTATAAATTTAAAGTGGACAGCATAATGACTTACATATATTGCGAAATGATTACCACAGTAAGCTTAGTTTATATTTTTCCACTGTTTCATATGGGTAGAATGAGAAAAAAAAAACTTTGTTATGATAATTTAGAATCTTTTCTCTGAGCAGCTTTCAAATATACCATATAGCAGTGTTAACTATGGTCATTATGTTGTACATTATAACCCCAGTACTTTTTTATTTATCTTATGACTGGAAATTTGTATGCATACACATACACACACAGGCTGCCTCTGGTAACTACAGATCTGATCTCTTTTTCTGTGAGGTTTTGTTTGTTTTAGATTCAGTGTATAAGTGAGATTATCCAGTATTTGTCTTTGACATTTCACTTGGTATAATGTCCTCAGTGTTGTATTGCTGCAAATGTCAGGATTTCCTTCTTTGTGGCTGAATAGTATTCTATCCGATATATATGTGTGTGTGTGTATATCATCACATTTTCTTTATTTGCCTGTTGATGGATACTTAGGTTGTATCCATGTCTTGGCTATTGTAAATAATGCTGCATTGAATATGAGGGCTGCAGATATCTCTAACATAATGTTTTTGGATATGCAATTTTTAAAGATGATTTTTCATTGTTTTATTTCCAGTTATCAGGCTGCCTGTCATCAGTTATTTATAAATTGCTGTATAATCTTTGGTCTGCCACTGTCTTCACCTTGTTTTTTCTAATTTTAAAACTGAGGGGATTAAATTAGATAATATTTCCATTCTAAAATGCAGAATTTCTTTTATGTATGCGTAATATAATTTTCCTTAAATTCTTGTACCCTGATACTTACTTGAAAGAGGATATATTTTTCTATTCATATTGAGTTTTTGAGTTGAAAGAAATAAGCTTCTAACTGAATTACATGGAATGTATTGTGCTTTTTCTTTTTTCAGCTACTGGTGCTACTACAACCATCTATGCAGTTGAAGCAGATGGTGACCCAAATGCAGGATTTGAAAAAAACAAGGAACCAGGAGAGATCCAGTATTTAATTAAATGGAAAGGATGGTCCCATATCCACAATACGTGGGAGACAGAAGAAACCCTTAAGCAGCAGAATGTTAGAGGAATGAAAAAATTGGATAATTATAAGAAAAAAGATCAGGAAACAAAAAGATGGTAAGTGTTTTATAGTATACTTAATATTTTAACCGTTGAAAGATTATTACTAAGCTTTTTGTTGATAAAGAGTACATAGTCAAGAATCGAGTAATAACCTAAAATAACTATTTATAAACTTATGTGTATTTCCTCTCAAGGTAAAACTTTTTTAGAAATAGCCATATCTAAATTTCTTCTTGGTGACAGTCATGTAGAATGTGTCTCATATATATAAATTACATGTTTTTAAAATTAACAATTAATTATGCTTCAGTTTATTTTTATTTCATTACTTCATTATTCAACTGACTTCTATTTAGATACGTGGCAAAATGGGAGATTTTGTGCTACAGATAGTATGTGGGGGAATGGGTTCTTTAGGGGAGATTTTGAAGTCTAATTCTGGATTAAAATAATTTTTCAGGTTGAAAAATGCTTCTCCAGAAGATGTAGAATATTATAATTGCCAGCAAGAACTTACAGATGATCTACACAAACAGTATCAAATAGTGGAACGAATAATTGGTTAGTAATAAATGATTTTAATTAAATTCTAATTTAATTTCTGTTTGAAATCAGAAAAAAATTAAATTTACTGTTTATACATCAAATACAGTAGCTTAGGGGCACCTGGGTGGCTTAGTTGGTTAAACGTCTAACTTCGGCTCAGGTCATGATCTCATGGTTCATGGGTTCGAGCCCCAGGTCGGGCTCTGTGCTGACAGCTAGCTCAGAGCCTGGAGCCTGCTTCAGATTCTGTGTCTCCCTCTCTCTCTGACCCTCCCCTGCTCACACTCCCGTGCGCGTTCTCCCTCCCTCTCTCTCTCTCTCTCTCTCTCTCTCTCACTCTCACTCTCTCTCTCAGAAATAAATTTTTTATAAAATTAAGAAAAAAACAAATACAGTAGCTCAGTCTTACTGTAATAAGGGTATTATAAACCAGATGACTAATTTTTGCTTGTGTTGTTTTTTTACTAAAAATTAGTCCTTGGATAAAATTCATTGTAAAAATAAATAAATAACTTGATTTTTCTCACAGCTCATTCCAATCAAAAGTCAGCAGCTGGTTATCCTGATTATTATTGCAAATGGCAGGGCCTTCCATACTCAGAGTGCAGCTGGGAGGATGGAGCTCTGATTTCCAAGAAGTTTCAAGCATGCATAGATGAGTATTTTAGCAGGAATCAGTCAAAAACCACTCCTTTTAAAGATTGCAAAGTGAGTATTATTTGAATTTTTTAATTGTTGAAAATAGTATTTGTGCATCATATAAATATTAGAAGCTCAAATAAAGAGATGGATCCTGTCTGATTTCAGATAGACTAACAGAACTGCTTGGTTGGTAGGTCATAATAGAAATGGTGTTCCTATAATTGGCATGTGGTCTTAGATATGGCACTCTCATAGCTCTGTTGGGTGAAACTACATCAAGATGATAAGTTGGTGGTGGTGTTGTGAGGAGTGGCCTAGGAAGACCAAATAGGGAAAAATCCCTGGAAAATAGATATATATGTTTGATTTAGAAGATCGTATTTTCTTTGAAGGTAGGAAAGAAAAAGGATGTACCTATAAGAAAAGAGATGTAGTACCCAGGATTACCTTGCTTAATATAAGATCTTTATACTTAAATTTATTAGTAATAGTTTTGAGGACCTATATACTAGTAAAATTTGTTTTCTAATTACAAGATTGAATTAAGTTGATAATGGTAATTGAGAAATCAGAAATTTAAACCATTTGTATGGTTTATTTCTGGGTCAGGGCTATAGCAGCAGTTAATTGAATGAATTAAACATAGGTTTTCCTTGTGAACTATGTAAGACTCAAATATTTCGACCAGAACTTACTTATTATTCCTAACATTTTTTGTCAAAAAAGTGCAAAATATTTCACTATACATTGTTGTTATAGTAATAGAAAACAGTCTTTGAATGAATCCTGAGATACATTTTGAATCATGGAATTTCTGAGTTTGATGATTTGAGTTGAAATTTCAAAATTTATGGTAAAAGCTGAGATTTTCATCTTTCGAATAATTTCTCACATTTAATAGTTCTTGTTAACATTTATTTCTTCTTAAGGTATTAAAACAAAGGCCAAGATTTGTAGCCCTAAAGAAACAGCCATTGTATATTGGAGGACACGAGAGTTTAGAATTAAGAGATTATCAGCTGAATGGTTTAAATTGGCTTGCTCACTCTTGGTGCAAGTAAGTATATTTTGAATTATCTGTTTAATTTGAGGGCATACAAATTTAATAAAAAGTTTTTCCTTTAGTGTTTATAATTTTTGAGAGACAGAGTATGAGCGGGGGAGGGGCAGACAGAGAGGGAGACACAAAATCGGAAGCAGACTCCAGGCCCTGAGCTGTCAGCACAGAGCCCAAAGCAGGGCTCAGACTCATGGACCTCAAGGTCATGACCTGACCCAGAATGAGACCCTTAACCAACTGAGTCACCCAGGCACCCTTGAGGGTGTAAACGTTTTACAAGTAGAGGATTTGGAAAAGATTTCCACCAATATAAAGGATAAAGACTGGTTTTTATATGAGATTTTTAAATTTCCTTAGTATATAAATAATACTACATAGTAGAAGAAGAAGATCCAGTGGAGTTTGAGTTTAACCTGTTTTCTGTACTACTTCATACAGAACTTAAAATCAGCATATGTATATATATTCCTATCCCACATTAGTCCTGGACTATTTCTCTTCCAGTTACTTCTGATACCCATTTAGGCCTCTTTCCTTCCAACTCTCTCCTGTGTTTCTTGTTCTGTTTTTGGCAATATTAGTGAACCTAGTGTGTAAATTTTTTGTTTTTAAATTTTACTGGAGCTATAGTTTTTCCTGCTGTATATTTTCTTTCTGCTAATTTTTTTTACTTATTTAATATGTCTAGACTCTATCACTTGTAGATTGTGTTCTTGGCTACATAACTGATTAAAAATAGTACTGTTAATCTTTAAGCTTTTTTTGACTAAAATGGTAAACCTTATCCACTTCTTTTACATTGTTACAAAGGCCTTTATATTTATTACTTATAGGTGATAAAAGTGGCATATTTTTTGTATACCTATCAGATTTATTTTAACTGTTCATATAAATTTGTACATGGGTTATGTAAAAAAGTTTCTTCACAAATTTGAATCTTAGTGCATATATAATTTTTGTTTTTAACTTTGTAGAGGAAATAGTTGCATACTTGCTGATGAAATGGGCCTTGGAAAAACAATACAGACGATCTCCTTTCTGAACTATTTGTTTCATGAACATCAATTATATGGACCTTTTCTATTAGTAGTACCACTCTCCACTCTTACTTCCTGGCAAAGGGAAATTCAGACATGGGCTTCTCAGATGAATGCTGTGGTTTATTTAGGTGACATTAACAGCAGAAATATGGTAAGTTGTTTCTCCACAAATTTATAAATCTAGATATACTTGTCTTTGAGGACAGGCATCTTATTTGTCTTTGTAGTCTTAGTTTCTAGAAAGAAACATACCACAGAGAAAGTGCTCCATGTTTAATTGGCTGAACACTAAAAGTCAGTTTTCAGTTGAGTGTTACTTTATGTAATAATTTTTTTGCTAATTTATTATGGAAAGTTTCAAATACACATGAAAGCAGACAGAAGAGTATAATAAACCTCCATGTGCCCATCTCCAATTCCATAGTTTTAATGCATTTCCCGTTTTGTTTCTCCTCCCAAATATTGTGAAGCAAACTGAATATCATATTATCCATAAATGCTATGTTAAATGAATTAATCACTTGTGTTTTGTTAAATGAGGACTTCCTTCAGTGGAAAATGAAGTAAGACTAGTTCAGCTTGTTGAGCTGTGTTAAGAATAAAATAATTTTAACTAAAATTTAAATTAAAAAAAATTATTGCATAAACATACACAGAAAACATTGTTTTTTTGTGTATTTTGAATAGATTTTGATATTCAAGTACACTTTTTGTAATGTTGTCTTAAAATTATCTTTATAATTTCTTGATAGATAAGAACTCACGAATGGATGCATCCCCAGACCAAACGGTTAAAATTTAATATACTTTTAACAACTTATGAAATTTTATTGAAGGATAAGGTGTGTATTACTTATGGTTTTCTGTTTGGTGTATATCCACTTTTCCTTTACCATATATTGTGGATAGGATGAGAGGATAACTTAAACCAAGGGTCAGCAGACTACACCCTGTGGGTCAAATCTGGTTTATTTTTTATGACCTTTGAACTAATGTTGTTTAAATTTTTAGTGGGTGGAAAAACCAAAGAATATGCAACAGAGATCACCACACATTTGTCTGCAAAAGCTAAAATATGTACCATCTGTGTCTTTACTGGAAAAGTTTGCCAACTGCTGACTTCTGTACAACTAGTTGGGCATAGTGCTTTGATTTGTAAGGTCTTTTAAAGAGGAGGAAAATACCTAAGACGATTAAGCTACTCCTGGATGAAGCACTGTACTAAATGCTTTATAGATGTTGTCTTATTTCTTTATAGTTAATATCTTAAGTAATCCCCATCTATTTTATAACATCCTGCTATTGTCTCTACTTCATTGGAAAGAAAAATCCAGTCTCAGAGAGGTTAATGAACTAGTCTCTTGGGTCATACAACAATTAAATAGTATAGAATCTGTCCTGTCTTTATTTTAAGTCAGAGACCCATATTTTTATACACAGATCCACAGTGTTCAAAGGTCATACAATGAATTACTACTATACTTGGAATAAGACACTTCCAAATTTATATTTTATTTTCTCTAAATTGACAGTAATAGAGGCTTCTGCTGGCCTTAGGCCAAAAATATTTTTTATTAAGTGATACTATTTTAAATGACACTGTTTTTTTCTTATTCTTTTTTTTTGATAATGTGCAAGCTAGTAAAAATTTTCATTTCCTCTTCTCTGTTTTCCAGCGGGTGAGTTAGTCATGGAGGGAACTTTATTTTGCATGTCGAGTTACTTGATTTGAGGATTCCAATATATCTTGAAATAATACATAGTTTTTCTCTGAAACAAGACAAAATATTGTTTTTAATTTTAATTTGCCTTAGTTTAATAATTTGAATTTCATTTTTCTCTTAAAACATCACCTGTATTCTTCTGTTCGTTTTAAGGCATTCCTTGGAGGTCTGAATTGGGCGTTTATAGGTGTAGATGAAGCACATCGATTAAAGAATGATGACTCTCTTCTGTATAAAACTTTAATAGACTTTAAGTCCAATCACCGTCTCCTTATTACTGGAACTCCTCTACAAAACTCCCTTAAAGAGCTGTGGTCTTTGCTACATTTCATTATGCCAGAAAAGTAAGATAAATTGGGATATATAAATTTAATGTTAGTTTTGAATGTTAAACTTAGTAAGAAAATACTTAGTATAAGTAATAAGGTCCGTAAGAAGTTTTATTGTCCTAGAACATTAGATCACAGATTTTTAAGAAAGGGAAGGAAAAAGAAGAAATGGGATGCAGCGTTTCATATACCTAATAATATTTTAACTTTTCAAGTTAATAAATGAATAAGCTTGAGTCATTTATGTGTAATAAATTACAACAGTTGATTTCGCCCGTGTTCAAAATATACTTTGCTTGAAAAACTGAAACAGTATCATTCTTAGTACTTAACAGTAGAAATAACAACAATAATAAGGTGCTGGTAATCCCTTTTTCTAAATGGGGAAAACTAGACTAGGTAAGGATAAATAACTTGTCTAAGATCACAAAATTATTCTCTTTGAGTAGATTCAGATCTTTAAAATTATATTCTTTGAGAAATATTTTAGTGATAATTCTGTATTTGAAAATACTTTAATATGTTTAACTCCAGGAGAATCATAATGTTATAAATCTATTTTTCACCTTTACATAGATATAAGATGGATTTCTTGGGAAGGATAGTTCTTAGAAGTGACTATTGTTAGCTAATCTTTTTTCCTGAAAACCTATATTTTGCTTATAGATGACTACCCTGAAAAATCTCGTATGCAGTATGACTCTTTTCAGTGCTTCTTCCATTTTCTTAAATTTTTAAGGTTTTCTTCCTGGGAAGATTTTGAAGAAGAACATGGAAAAGGCAGAGAATATGGTTATGCAAGCCTCCACAAGGAGCTTGAGCCGTTTCTGTTACGCAGAGTTAAAAAAGATGTGGAAAAATCTCTTCCTGCCAAGGTTGAACAGATTTTAAGAATGGAAATGAGTGCTTTACAGAAACAGTATTACAAGTAAGTCGTAAACAGAGTGCATGTTCTGGACCTTTTTTTTTTTTTTTAATTTTTTTAAAATGTTTTATTTCTGAAAGAGAGGGACAGCGTGAGCAGGGTCAGAGAGAGAGGGAGATACAGAATCTGAAACAGGCTCTAGGCTCTGAGCTAGCTGTCAGCACAGAGCCCGATGCGGGGCTCAAACCCATGAACCGTGAGATCATGACCTGAGCCGAAGTCAGATGCTTAACCAGCTGAGCCACCCAGGTGCCCCTCTGGACCTTTAATTCTAACTAATCCCACCATCCTTATGGAGGTGCCCTCTCTCCCCCAAGTAGGGTCTTAGAGCAATAACAATTATTGAATATTAGAATAGGTTTATTTCATGGCACATTGAAGCAAAGAGAGATTGAATTACATGTCCAAGATAATGGGTAACCTAAGATTAATCCATCATAAATTGCATTTGTCTACTTTGTAATGCTCTTGTAACATATAGAGAATTTCTCCTAAGTATTAGTTAATATTGGTTACTTAAGTGTTAGTAATAGTAAGGCATTATTATATAATTATGATAGTTGCAGAATTGACAGAAGTAGAGGACAGAAAAAGAAACTTAAAGTTTTAGGACACACCGCCTTTCTCCCCCATGTTGAAGAATATTAATCACACTTTAGATAAATTATACATGTCAGATCTATACATAATGTTTCAAAGAATCAAAAAGAGTATATTTATCAAAAAAATCCTGATATCTGTTTAAACATTTAATTGTATAAAGTGCTTGGCTACATGTGTTTGGATTATCATTTATTTTATGGTAAAATCTATAAGCATCATACTACATTACAAAAATTCATTGCATGAATTTTAGGTTTGTATTACGGAAAATCTCAAACATATACAAAAAGTGGATGACATAATAAACTCCCAACACCCAACTTTGTTTTCAGCTCATATAGCCAATCTTATTTTATCTCTAGACATTCCCACGTCCTATCATTTTGAGGCAAATCAGAGATAAAATTGTTTTAAGTCCCTTCAAAGATTAACCTTATAAAAATAAAGAAAATAAAAGGTGGTAGAAGACAAAGTACATCATAGTGAGAGGAAATGTTATATAGTTATATAAATAGTTTGAAGTAATAAAATCAACCCATAACTTTTCTCTAAGTTATTATTGTGTCACTGTAATTTAGAGAAAGCGGTGTGGTTAAACCAGGTATGCTCATGAGGTTACTTATAGGTCTACTTATTGGTTGCCTAATATGCTAAGATTTGTAGGAAGGTTAATATAGATAATAGGTAACCATTAAAAAAAATTTTTTTAATGTTTATTTTTGAGAGAGAGGGACAGTGTGAGAGAGGGGGAGGGGGAGAGGCAGAGAGAGAGGGAAACACAGGATGTGAAGCAGGCTTTAGGCTCTGAGCTGTCAGCCCGGAGCCCGATGGGAGCCCGATGTGGGTTTGAACTCCCAAACCGTGAGATCACAACCTGAGCTGAAGTTGGACGCTTAATCGACTGAGCCACCCTGGTGCCTCGATAGTTAAACATTTTTTAAGTAACTTTGGGGCAAAAAGGAATAATATACTCTACTTACTATGTTACATTAAGCCTTTATATTGATCAGATAACAAGTTATGTGTTCTCATTAGTCTTATGAACAAAGTTCATGAGTCTGTCAATGAGGTTTGGACCAAAGTATATCCAGTTGTGAACTTTATAGTGGTGCAATTTTGCTTTGGTTTTTTTTTTTTTAAATGGTTTTAGAATTCATCCTGGTAACTGTTCAGCTATCATTTTCATGGTATTTTTTTTTTCTTTAAACAGATGGATATTAACTAGGAATTACAAAGCCCTCAGCAAAGGTTCCAAGGGCAGTACCTCAGGCTTTTTGAACATTATGATGGAGCTAAAGAAATGTTGTAACCATTGCTACCTCATTAAACCACCAGATAATAATGAATTCTATAATAAACAGGAGGCCTTACAAGTAAGGATTTTAAAATATTTTACTTTTTAGTAAAGCAAAATTCTAGAAATGTTTATTTCAGTTATAACTGAAAATGACATGATGCTTTAATATATTGGTTAGAAGTTCTCTTTGGTATATTAAATAATGGTGTTAATTATTTTCTTTGTCTTTATTTAAAAAGCCTTCAAAATTATAAGTTATCCAGTTATTTTGATTTTTTTTTCTAAAAATGGATTTGTATGGACTACTGAGATTTATCCAGCAGAAATCCCCTAGTGTATTCTTAAATGACAAAAATTCACATTGTGATGGTGAATTTGTGATATGGCAAATGAGAAGTTTTTTTTTTTAATATATTTTTTTAATGTTTATTTTTGAGCAAGAAAGACAGTGCGTAAGTGGGAGAGGGGCAGAGAGAGAGAGAGAGACCGAGAATCCAAAGCAAGTTCTAGGCTCTGAGCTCTCAGCACAGAACCCGACACAGTGCTCGAACCCACTTACCACAAGATCATGACTGGCTGAAGCTGAAGTCGGGTACTTAACCAATTGAGCCACCCAGGCGCCCCAAATGATAGTTTTAAGAAAGGCATCTTGACGTCAGAGTTTATCCTTCCTGTCAGTTCTGGAAGACAAATGAGAAATGTGAATAAGGCCACAGCTGCCATCCAGCTACCATAGTGCTTTAAAAGTGCTAGGTTCAATGGCTGATACATATAAATTAAAATCTGTTTTCTTCTTCTTTTAAAACCTTTAGTTGCTTAGTTGTTGCTGGTTTCAGTGTATTGTTTATCAGCTGACATTTTTGGAGAAGTAGTGCAACAACTAGCAAATAGAGTGAAACTCAACCTCTCCCCAAAACAAAACAAAAACCTAGGTGCTAAATGGCAAGGAAAATGTAGTTTAAATTATAGATAAAAATGATCCTAGAAAAGGCTCTAGAAAATTTTGAAAACTGAAATAAACTGTTTTCCAACATTATAAAAATACAATATATCAATTTTCAATAATTAAAGAAGCTGAAGTATAAAGTGGGGCATTTGTTTCATTTGATTGATTCTTTTCAAATGCTCTAACCATTGTGATTTATTGTTTCCTAGCACTTAATCCGTAGTAGCGGAAAATTGATTCTCCTTGACAAACTGTTAATTCGCCTAAGAGAACGAGGCAATAGAGTTCTTATATTTTCCCAAATGGTGCGGATGTTAGATATACTCGCAGAATATTTGAAATACCGTCAGTTCCCCTTTCAAGTAAGCATTTCATTTTTTCCTTTTTGTTGACTTAAATTTCATCAGATTATTGAGCATGTTCTACAAAATTACCTGTGAAATTATTTTGTAAACGAAGTATAGATTTTTAAATAAACTGAATTTTCAAGATACTTTTCAAGATAATATGTCTATTTTTAACATTTCTATTTGTCATTATTCCCTTTTTTCTTCTTGACCTTATATTTAGCAGCAAAGTAATTTTTCTTTTCTCCAGTTTTATTTTAATTCTTTATTTCTCTTCTTTATTTTGAGGAAGGGGGAGAGCGTAGTCTTCGTGAATGTTACCAGGACTGTTGCAGATTCTGAAGAATAATGTTCTCATAATTATTCTAATGCATAGTTTGCTGGATATAACTTCTAGATGACTCTAGGGAAGCTATTAAAGACCAAAGTGAGCTCATATTCAATCTGAATACTTAGTATTTATTTTGAAATCTCTTCAATGTAATTAAAGCTAGTATGAGTGTTTAATGTTAGAGTCAGGTGCTAGTTTCAGTACCTACTAATAATTTAATCCTTTCTTGAACAGTGGCTAGAACATAGTGAATATTCATATAGCTAATAAATGATGAATATTAGTACAGGCAATAAAATATAAGTAGAATTATAATGATGAACCTCAACAGATAAAATCCCTGCTCTATTGGAGCTTACAACCTGATATGGAAGTTAGATATTAAGCAGGTCAGTACAAATAAATATAATTGGTAATGTCTGCTTTGAAGGACAGGTCTTTGGTGATATGAACATGATTGAGAAATATATGGTCATTTAGGCTAGGGAAAAAGTATAGAAAAAGTACCATTGTTTGACTTTCTTAACAGCTTTATTGAGATATAATTTCCATTCCATGCAATTCATCCCTTTAAAGTATACAATTCAGTGATTTTTAATATATTTACAGAGTTGAGTAGCCATCAACACAATATATTTTAGAATGTTTTCATGACCTCAAAAAGAAACTGTACGCTATAGCTATCGCTCTGTCCTCATTCCACCTCTTTGTCCTTACCCCTGCCCTGTGCTGGTTTGTTTTTAGAAAAATTGCTGTGTGTACATGGTCAAAGAAAACCTATAGTAAAAGAGTGCTTGTAACCAGTTCTCTGCCCTAATCCCTTCTCATTCTAGGATTACTTCCCAGAGAAAATTATTTTTAACATTCTTTTGCTTTAGATCATGCCTTAATAAATGATGTTGGATTTTCTTTTTTTGTTCCGTTTTGTTTTTTTTAAGTTTCTTTATTTTGAAAGAGTGAGCAGGGGCGGGTCAGAGAGAAGGAGAGAATCCTAGATAGGCTCCATGCTGTCAGTGCAGAGCCAGATAATGGGGCTCAAACTCACTAATCATGAGATCATGACCTAAACTGAAATCAAGGGTTGGATGCTTAACCTGCTGAGCCACCCTCTGTGGTGCCCTGATATACCACTGTTCTTAAGAAGTTTTTACTAATTGTAAATTTTAGTGAAAAAGAAACAGATGGCACTATTTAAAGGTTTTTTTTAAAAATCTTTAGTTATTTATTTTGAGAGAGTATGTGTTAGCTGGAGAGAGGGAGAGAGAGTCTTAAGCAGGCTCCACCTTCAGGGTGGAGCCCAAAGAGGGGATGGGGGCGGCTCGATCTCAACTGCAAGATTACTACCTGAGCCCCCAGGTACCCTAAAACTTTTAAAATTTTGTACATCAGCTAATGTTTAGTAAACATTCAGTATATGTCAGATACTGTGCTAAGTGTTTTACTGTGTTCTTTAACTGAATCCTCTGAATTTTGTGAAGGAAGTACTACTGTTATGTTCTTTACCTGAGAAGGAAACTGACAAGGTGGAAAAGTCAGATCACTTGCCCAGACACCCGTGGATACTGGACACTCAAATGCGGGCTTTTTGACTAGAACCCATTGTGCCTCAAATCATTGACTTTCAGACTTCAATCAGGGGCTTTGCTAGGCCTCTTTCTCAGTCTCTGATTCAGTAGATATGAGATAGGAGCTCAAAAATATGCATGTCTGAGTTCTTAGGTGACAGCATGTTGGTAGAGTAACCACACTGGACTTCATCAATGTTTTTAAAACTGTGGGATGTAACCTATTAATTGATCTGGGAATCAGTTTAATGAGTTGTACCAGCATTTTGAAAAACTGAAATAGATTTTAATATATGAGGGCATATCATGGTACATTGTGTCATGTAACTTGCTTTGGATGTACAGCTGTGTATTCATTCACGTGTAAAATGTATTTCTTACAGTGAGACTCAGGCATGATGATAACCAGTGCTATTATTTGCTGTTCTTATCTGGGAAAATAGTCCTACCAGTTAAGAGCACAGACTCTAGAGACAGAATGCTTGGGCATTGTTTTCTTGCCTAATAAGTACCTTTTACTCTTATAGTCTTAATGAAAGTAATGCTGCATTTTCATACTTAATTTCAAAATTGATTTTAATAACTTTTAAAATATCTGATTCTGTTATGTGGAGTATTTTAATGTCTTTTATTCTAGAGATTAGATGGATCAATAAAAGGAGAGCTGAGAAAGCAAGCTCTAGATCATTTTAATGCTGAAGGATCAGAGGTATGAATGTTTTAAAATTGTAAATAATTTTAGTCATATTTGTTTTTTTAAAAAGTCTTATTGTTAACTAGTTTTGTTTTCTAAGTGAGGTTTTAAAATCAGTATTTTGTGTTAAGTCTGAAGAATTTTACTCTTCCTTATCAATACTGCTTCAGCATAGAACCATTAATTTGTTTCAAAACAAATTGTCCCACTTACATTTAAAATTCTTTTTAGATTTGGTGTTCATTTTTTCCATGTATATTTGTATTTTGGAATCCTGTTGATTGGTTTTGCTAGAGGTTTTTGTATTTTATTAGTATTTTTTAGAACAATCTCAGTTTTATTGGTAAAATACTTTTAAGTTCAAAACATCATTTGTAAAAATCTCTTACTGATTATTCATAGTCACGGTTCACAAGAATTTAAAATTGAGCCTGTTTATAATTTCTTACAGGATTTCTGCTTTTTGCTTTCCACGAGAGCTGGAGGTCTAGGAATTAATTTAGCCTCTGCTGACACTGTTGTTATATTTGATTCTGATTGGAATCCACAAAATGATCTTCAGGCACAGGCTAGAGCTCATCGAATTGGGCAGAAGAAACAGGTATTTTTTTATTTCATTTATTTTACTTTTAGAATCTTTTTTATGTTTAGTGTTTGGAAGTGATTTTGATTTATTTTCCTAGAAAGATCATTGGAACACAGTCATGTTGCTCTACCCCTCATTTACCAAAATCACTGGTAAGGTGTGACACACTTGAGCTAACTGTGCCAGAATAGGATCATGCACTCTCTTTTAGTCAGAGTGTTTACAGCTGTAGAGTGCAGTGGTTTTCATTCAGTACATAAATCTTAAAATGTCTTTATTTACTTAATTTTAACTGTTGAAAGAGATTTTTATATTACTACCTTTTTGTTAGACTGTATTTGATCCATTTACCTAAAATTCTTTAAGCAAAAAAGGCATTCTCATTTTGTAGTTTTTGTATAGCTCTCTGGCACAGTAATAGGCCTTGAGAAAAACCATCTGTCATCATTCTGATGTGTTTTGTTTTCTTGTATTTTAATTCATTTACCTCTATCTAGGGCAGTTCTTCTCAAACTTCTCTAGTGCAAAAGATATGAACAAACAAGTAGCACAGAAAGACCTATTGGCACATTTATATTACCTTTAAAAAATGTCATATGTTCTATTGAAAAATGTGTCCATAATTTTATACTAAAAAAATATTTTACCCAAATAATTCTCATAAAACTATTTCATTGAGAATGTACCATACTTCTTCCTGTAATTTTTTATACTCTGGAACAACATTGTGCACCCTTAAGTAAAAGATTGTATGTAGAGTAGAGGTTCTTAACCTCAGACCCAGTGACCCCTATTTACAGCTGCTGTTTTTATGAGTCCCTTTTCCTTGAATTGGATACATGAATTTGAAAAGTAGTGTTTTTTTTGTTTTTTTTTTAATGTTTTATTTATTTCTAGGAGAGAAAGAGAGAGACAGTGTGAGCAGGGGAGGGTCAGAGAGAGAGGGAGTCACAGACTGAAACAGGCTCCAGGCTCCGAGCTGGCAGTCAGCACAGAGCCCGACGCAGGGCTCGAACCCACGAACCGCGAGATCATGACCTAAGCAAAAGTCGGACGTTTAACCAACTAAGCCACCCAGGCGCCCCTGAAAAGTAGTTTTAATACCCTAACAACAATTTAGGTTAAAAAAATTGTTTTTTAAAATATGTATTTTAATATAGATGACTACACTCGGATATAAAGAATAAATTCAGACTTGGGAAAATAAGAGCAGGACTAATTATCCATAGGAAGTTCAAAGGAAGGAAATCACAGGGGTGTGTTAGTGGATGAGAGAATAGAAATTAGTAATAGATTAGATGATAACATTTATTTGCACATTATAAAGAGAGAGAAAGTGGTAGTAGGGATAATAACGTGCCAATATAAATTATAGATTGTCAGAGAGGAGGTGGTGAGAAAATAAGATAGTCTTACAAGTGAGCTGGGCCTAATGTAGATGTGAATACTCAAAATAGACCTCTTTTAGGAATGAGATGGGGAATAGTGATTAATTGCACTAAATAGCAGATACCTCCTATATTGAAATCCTTGACACATGGCTGAACTTGCATTCTGTTTATACTACTCAGAGAACTACATAAAAACTATTTAAAGACCACCACATTTTCTTTTTTTTTTTTTAATGTTTTATTTATTTCTGAGAGAGAGTGAGCAGGGGAGGGTCAGAGAGAGGGAGACACAGAATCTGAAGCAGGCCTTAGGCTCTGAGCTGTCAGCACAAGGGCCTCGAACAAGGGGCTCGAACCCACGAACTGTGAGATCATGACCTGAGCCGAAGTTGGGACACTCAACCAGTTGAGCCACCCGGGCGCCCCCAAGCCACCACATTTTCAAATAGTGATAGAAATAGAGGGTATTAGAAGAACCAATTAGACAAGATACTATAGAAAGACAAGATACTATAGAAAGTTGTGTGGTAGACCTCTGGGAAGAATATCTGAATGAAATGGCAAAATAATGGTAACATGTATTTCTAACCATTATGTTAAAAAACTTTGTAAAAAACAAATGTGATATAAGTATGAATGTTTTAAGTATAATTTAATACATTAATTATTGTACATTTAATTATTTAATATATTATTTAGTACGTTTAAAATTAAATGAATATGTAAATACATTTTTATTAATGATTGTTGACATAAATGTTTTTTATTATTTCATTATTGATGTACTGTAGTAAGATTCCTATGCTTTTGAACCTGCTGTTTTTTGTTTGTTTTTATTTAAATTCCAGTTAACGTACAATGTACTATTAGTTTCAGGTATACAATATTGTGTGATTCAGCACTTCATACAACACCCAATGTTCATCACAAGTGCACTACTTAATCCCCATCACCTATTTAACCCATCCCCTTAACCCTCTGGTAACCATCAGTTTGTTCTCTGTAGTTAAGAGTCTGTTTCTTGGTTTCTCTCTCTCTTTTTCCCTCCCCAGTGATCATTTGTTTTGTTTTGTTAATTCCACATACGAGTGAAATCATCTCTATGTACCTCCTGTTTTTTTACTAGTATTTATTTCTAAAGCTGACCCAAGGTGTTGCATGCATGAACTACAAAATGAGTATAGATGAGCAATACAGATGAGCTTTATTCCTGACACTAATACTGTACACATATGGAGATGATAACTTTCACAGAGATCCAAATAAAACAATATCCAGTTATTTACTGATTTAGGCAGTAGTTGCAGTGCTGAAAAACTATAGTGTATATTATAACTTCATTAAAACTCTTGTTTACCTTAAAATAGAGGTTGAATTGAGACGCAGGATAATTTTTAAAAGTTTTGAAAAATCATTTGGAGGACTTCAAAAACTCAAGATAGTTTTTCTTTGTGTCTCAGTGCCCAGTTTAATGCAGAACGTCTAGTGTCCCAGGTCCCTATGTTCTTAAGTACTCGTAAACCCACCTTATTACAAAAGCTATATAAACGTTCCCATAAAATTTCAAAATGTCCCTTTAGTGGTGCCATTTGGTATAGAACTGCTGACCTTGAGAAATAGGGCAAAATTACTGCACATCAATTTTTGCCTATTTTGGAAGTCTTTGTTTTATGGCAGGACTTTATCATTAACCTTGGAAATGGTTCATAGAATTTCGAATTATGAAGAATATGAAACAAGGGAACAGATAAAAGTTGTTATAAATTTACCACTTTTTTCCCTTTTTTTTCTCAACTTAAAGATAAAAATTACCATCATCCCTTAAAATCTAATCGAAATGTAGGAATACACAACCATAAAATACTGTAATTGAAGAAATTTAGCTCTTATATATTTTGCTACATATTTTTTCATTTTTTTTTTTTTTTTAAATATTTTTATTTATTTCTAGGAGAGAGAGACAGCGTGAGCAGGGGAGGGTCAGAGAGAGAGGGAGACACAGGCTTTGAAACAGGCTCCAGGCTCTGAGCTGGCAGTCAGTACAGAGCCCGACGCGGGGCTCGAACCCACGAACCGCGAGATCACGACCCGAGCGAAAGTCGGACGCTTAACCGACTAAGCCACCCAGGCGCCCCTAATTTTTATTTTGACCAGTGAAAATTTCATGTAAGATAAGCTTCACTTCAGGGACAATATTTGGGTATTTTGCATTAGCACAGTGAATCCTTTTTACTCCATTGTATGTTTCAACTGTGTATCTTTACAGGTGAATATTTACCGTCTAGTTACAAAGGGATCCGTTGAAGAGGATATTCTTGAAAGGGCCAAAAAGAAGATGGTTTTAGATCATCTTGTGATTCAGAGAATGGACACAACTGGGAAGACAGTACTACATACAGGTTCTGCGCCCTCAAGGTAGTTACCTTAATATATTTTTAAAAAGTCATTTTATAATCATACTGTGCTCATTTTTCTGAAGTGTTGCATGCTATAAGCAGATCTTTGAAGTACTATATTTATATTGTAATTTTTTAGTTTTTTACAACACTGGAGTAATTTCTAGTCAAAGACACATACTCGTTACTGGTTTCACCACTCTAGTTTTGTAAGTCTTGGGGAAAAATTCCTTTAATTTCCAGGTTCAAGTTACATTACTTATCAAAATGAGTAAACAAAAAATATTTCAGCTATCTAACTCTGTCATATAACTTCCACAAAGTTGACTGTGTCAATAATAAAAGTGTAATGCAAATGTTAACTTGTTAACTGTTATAATTAAGCATTTTTATTTATTTTTCTTGATTTTAGTTCTACTCCTTTCAATAAAGAAGAATTATCAGCCATTTTAAAGTTTGGTGCTGAGGAACTTTTTAAGGAACCTGAAGGAGAAGAACAAGAGCCCCAGGTTAAAAAAAAAAAAAATAGCATTTCTTTAAACTATAAGTATAAGGTATATTTACTTTAAACTGTGTTAAAGTATACCTAATAAAGATTTCTTTCTAATTACAGGAAATGGATATAGATGAAATCTTGAAGAGGGCTGAAACTCATGAAAATGAACCAGGCCCTTTAACTGTAGGAGATGAATTGCTTTCCCAGTTCAAGGTAGATTTTCTTTGTTTTTACTTTTTCTTTGTAATTATCTCAATTTAGAGGGAGTGATTATTTTTTGTCATTATGTGTTTTATTAAAATCTCTTTAAGCACAGTTGGCAGGATCATTTCTTAACAGTTTTGCTTTAAAATTTACTGCAGTATAAGAAAACTTTTCTCCCTTATTTTGAGAAACCGGTAGCAACTTGATGTGGAAGGGACCAAATCATTTCTGAATAGTTACATTTAGTGGAATGAGGAGGGCTGTTATTTCCTAATTAGCAAAAAAAGTGCTTGGCAAATAGCATGTCTTCAAATATTTGGGCAAATGAGAGAATGTGATAGGATCTCTAAATTTAGATTTCTGTGACTGAAGGCTTTTAGCTAATGTTATGACATTAAGTTTAAGCATTATCACAACTAAGAAAATTCAAGTTAATCAGTCCAAGTTAGCGATTAGTTCCTCTTAGTAGCTTATTAATACTGGTTTGGTGAGGGCTAACAACATTGCATTGAGTCCTAAAGCAACAAAAGTCAACCAGCCTCACAGAGTAAGTTGTATGCCACATTAGTGTGAAGAAGCAATTCCTCTATAACCTTTTCCACAACCAGAAGGTTTTTAAACTAAGGTTTCTTGTGTGTGTGTGTTTTTTTTTTTTTTTAATTTCGTGTGTGTTTATTTTTGGGAAAGAGTGAGAGGGAGACAGAATCCAAAGCAGGGTCCAAGCTCTGAGCCTTCAGCCCAGAATCTGATGCAGAGCTCGAACATGAGCTTTGAGATCATGACCTGAGCCAAAGTCAGACAGTTTACCAACTGAGCCACCCAGGCACCCCCACAAACTGGAAGTCTTAAGGAGCAGTTCAGTTTATGTCATCTGTTCATTCACCAGTTATTTTTTGAGCACCTGCTGTGTGCCATGCACCAGGCACATAGCAGTGAATAAAAACTTTTGTAATTATAGTGAATCACTCAGGCTGCAGTGTGGAGGATCTACTATATATAATGGAACAAGAATTAAAAGCAGAGAGATAAGTTAAAGACTATTCTTTAATCTTGAGGAGAAATAAAGGTTTCTGAAACAAGTACTCGTCCTGGATACGGTCTTGTGAACTCTACGTTAAGTTATACTATTTGGTTTTAATTTGACTAACTGGCAGTCTGAAAAAATGTTACTGATAAGCTAACTAAAGTAAATACAGATTATTTTTACACCAGTGAGTTTTCTTTTTTACACTAATAGACTGCTGGCTTTAGAGCTTTCATTACACTGAAATAATAGACATGAGAGAATAAACACTATTTCTGCAGTGTCATTCCTTACACAGGGTAAACATAGGTTCTTTCATCTAGTTTCTGTAAGTTTTAATGTGTCACTGTTGGCACATTGTTGGCTTTCTGTGTACCAGAGTCTTCATAGTTCCTTAAATGTATTATCTCATCTAATCGTCGCAAAAGTTAGTGAGCTCTTTCTATCCCTTTTTTTTAGAGATGAAGAAACTAGGAACCTAAGTAAGTTTATCTATGGACTCAGAGCTCTTTGTGTTTTGTCAGTTCTTTGTACTGTTTATTATGATCATAAAAATAAGCATATTGGATTGTCTACAGCACTTTGTAATTAATGGACTGGTGTGATATTTTCTGCAGAAAATGAGTAGCATGTTACTATACATTATTTTGTTAACTGTTCTGTTAACTAATTTTGTTGAGCAGCAGGACAAAAGAGAATCATTCCTGGAGGAGATTTCTTAGAAGTGTTTTGGTTTGATCTACTTTGATCTAATAAAGAAATCATAAATAATAAAGGACTAATAAAGAACTTAGTTTAGCAGGCAGTTTTGGTTTAATCCATAGTCACATTCATTATCCTGAGGATTTTTAAGTGTTATTGTCTTGTTCTGGCATGTCACTTCCTCTAAAATGCAAAATATAATTTAAGGATGAATTCTTCTTTAATGCTTATTGTCCTTTTAAAATTCTGGAATTTTAGGTTGCTAACTTTTCAAATATGGATGAGGATGACATTGAGTTGGAACCAGAAAGAAATTCAAAGAATTGGGAAGAAATAATTCCTGAAGATCAAAGAAGACGATTAGAAGAGGAAGAAAGACAAAAGGAACTTGAAGAAATTTATATGCTCCCAAGAATGAGAAACTGTGCAAAACAGGTGACATTTTAATTTAAAATATATGTCTGTTGATGTAAGAATATTCATACTTGGGCTAATCTGGTTTTGTTTATAAGGCATACTGGTCCATCTTTTTCTTCTTTTGTGTCTTCATTTGATTTGATAATTTTTGCCTTATAAAATGAGTTGGAAAATGTTCTTTTCTGGTTCTCTATATAAACAAGAGTTTGTATAGAATTGGTATTCTTCATTAAATGGCATTGTTTGTCAGGAAAACCATCTAGACTTGGAGTTTTCTTCATTAAAATTTTTAACTCTAATTTCTTTTATAAATAAAGAATTATTCAGAATATATCTTGAGTGAGTGAGTTTGGTAGTTTGTTTCTTTCAGAAAATTGTCCATTTTATCTAAGTTGTTGAATTTATAGGCATAAATTTAGTCCTCTCCCAAAGAATCATCCTAGTTTCATTGATTTTTCTGTTTTAAATTCATTGATTTCTGCTTTTTCTTATTTCTTCCATTTTGCTTTGCTTTAATTTGCCCTTTAAGTGTCTTCAGATATATGCTTACTACAGTCGAATCAAGTCCTTCCTTACTGGCTTTTAATACTACAAGTTTCCCACTAAGAACTGCCTTTTCTGAATCCTGTAAATTTTTGATACCTGTTGTGTTTTGATTTTCATTCGAGAATATTTTCTAATTTGCCTTATGACTTCCTCTTCGGTGTTTTTTCTGTTGGTTTTGTTCTTTTTTTATTGGTGTAAAGGGTGTTGTTTAATTTCCAAGTATTTGGGAGATATTCTCAGTATCTTTCTTTGTTAATGACTGCGTGTTGAATTCTGTCATCATCATAGAGCATACCTTGTGTGATTTGAATTTTTAAAAACTTACAGATTTTTATTTTATGACCCAAATGAAGACTATAGGAGATTTTTAAATAATGGTAACAGTGCTTTGCCAGGCTGTATCAGATCCTGTAGCAAAAGAAATAAAGTTTAATACTGGATTTTTTTTTTTTTTTGCATCAACTTTTGTCTTTTTGAATATTGTGTTACAAGATTATTTGTGTGGATTACTGAATCTTTTGGTGCTTCCTTAAATTTTGAGTCTGAGGCAATTGAAGAAATTGTCTAGTCATTGTTCTGCTGCTATCCTTTCCTCAGGGGTAGAGTTTCTTGTTTTCTTTTTGTTTTCCTGCGACTATATTAGGTCTTCTGTGCCCTCAGTGTAGTATATAATTGCTTCCTTTCTCCAGGCCATCTTCAGGAAGAAAAGGTTTTTTTCTGATCTCCTGTGCTCTGGTTCCAGTCTTACTCCTGAGCACCTGTTGGGAATTATGTGGAGGAGTGCCTGAGAATGGGTACAAATTCTGTTCTCCATGTCTTTGCTTTCCAGGAATCCTGTGCTCTCATGGTTATCCAAATGGAGCATTTAGCAAATTTTAGCTAACTTCCCTTCCTGTTTATATATTATTTGGTGTTTACCACTCATATTTTTCACAGGAGAGCCAGTGTTCAAGTTTCATCTCTTCTTACAACCTCTACTATATTTCCTTATATGTTAGACGATTAGATTGCCTTGTGGTTTTTATGAGTGTAAAGTTAGGATTTTGTAGATGAGGTTTGTTGTTAGGATGGGAGCATCCTATCAGCTTTCTATATCCCAGGCAGAAATGGAGCCAAATGATGTGTGTTTGGTTTGTAAGTGTCCTTATACATAGTTCCTTATTAGTGTTTATTTCTGCCAACCCCAAAATGATTTCCTTTTATAGTACACAGAAAGCATAGCATTATATTACATCTTGTGAAACTATGAAAGGCTACGGGTAGAGTGAGTAAGAACTATATACCAAGCTTGACTTTGAATTAGCTTCAGCATATTAGAGCTTCAAAATATGCACTGTGTATTGTGGAAAAACTCCAAAGACTTACAGAAAATATGTTTTGATGTTTCTGTTAAATAATAGATGTTATTAATAAATATTGCTACTTTAATTCTCATTTGAAAAAAAAATTACCAGAATTACTATAATTCTATGTTTATGTTATTTGAGTAATTACTTATTAGTAACTTTTCTCATATTTTTACAAAAGGACAATCTTTATTTTCCTGCTGATTTATAAGAATGTTTAAAAAAAATATTAGGGCTGTTACTGACTCTTTGTCATTAACTTGCCGTGTTTTTCTCTGTTTGGTTTTTAATATTACTTTTAGAAAATTTTTGATATACAGACAATATTTAAATTTGTTCTGTTGATATTTTCTTTTGTAATGTTTTCTTTGCTCTTACAGTAGAAGCTTTGTTTAAGCTTTGGTAAATATTTTTCCAATTTCAGATTAGTTTTAATGGAAGTGAAGGGAGGCGCAGTAGAAGTAGGAGATACTCTGGATCTGATAGTGACTCGATCTCAGAAAGGAAAAGGCCAAAGAAACGTGGAAGACCACGGACTATCCCTCGGGAGACTATCAAAGGATTTAGTGATGCAGAAATTCGGCGGTAAGATGACATAAAACTGTTTTACTTCAACTTAATTTTTTTATAAGTTGAAATTAAAATCTACAGATCCCAGATTTTCAAAGATTAAGATGAAAGTGTTAGAGGAGGCAAATACATGATTGTGTAGGGATTGGATAGTTCTACTTTTGGGTGTTCATTATAGCTATGCAAAGTAAAGTTTGATATCTAGTCTTTGCATGTTATTTATTGTTAAACTATATAGACTGCTACATTTTTTTGGTTTTATTAATGTGGTTCAGAATAGTGGCCCTATTGAATAATGAATGTATATTTTAGTACATTCGATTTATTAAAATTTCTCACTGAATTAATGATTCCCAACATTACTATTTTTGTGTGAGAATACTTTTAGTTCTATTTTTCAAGTTTTTTAACACTGAGATTTTAACAGTGTTAAAAATTATTTCTGATATGTCCAAGTAGGAACTGAGGTAAGATAGTCATGTAGAATAAATTATAGTTCTCTTTCAAAATATGTTTTTTTCTTTATACACATTTATTTAAGGGCAACGGGATAACAGCCTACTTTTGTTTATGTCATATTTTTGCTTATGAAATTTGTAAAAAAGGTTGCTCATTAATGTACTTTGAGAGTTTGTTGTTTCTTTCAAGCTATTGTAACTCTCTTCTTTTAAATCATAGACCTGACTGATAAAGTTCTTCCTCCTTCTTTCTACCAGAAAACTAAATATACTAGATTTTATTAAGGGTACTTTTATGACCACCTCATTTGCTGGACTTTCTGTCTTTAGTTGAAGAACATTTCAGCTTCTACTTTTCCTGGATATTTTCGCTCATCCATCAACCACTTGGGTAGCTTTGTTCTTAAGTAAAATCTTCATTTTCCATTTTGGTATAATACCATACATCTGAGTTAAAGCTATTATTCAGAAAACTTTTATCAATACTTGGAATGTGAGGAGGTGTAGTATGATTGATTAATAATTCTGGAGACACTTCCTGTGGTAGCCTTGAACTTGTCTTGTGAAAATAATAAAGTAATTTCTAAAATAAAATTTAGCTTCTATTGTTTTATTTTATTTTGGTTTCTGAACATCATCCTGGATGTTAAAATATGTCTTGTCTTAGTTGGTATATCTTAATGTTATTGTCTTTAGCATAGTTCATTCATTTGTGTTGGTAGTAACAGTGCCTTTAACTATCTTTGCACTAACAGTGTTTTCTGTTTTTTCTATATATTTACAAATATCTTTTTTAATGGCTAGTGAAGCCCACATTTAAACCAAACAATTATTTTCTGTTAGGTTTATCAAGAGTTACAAGAAGTTTGGTGGCCCTTTGGAAAGGTAAATATGTTTGTCGTTCTCTTAGAATTACATGTGTATTACATGCTGTCAGCTTTATTTATGCTAACAGTCACTTTAGCTACTTTGTTAAATTTGCTTTAAAAGTCATTTACAAAGTCTGTATAAAGCAGATTTCAAATAGATTTTCAAAAAGATTTTTATATTCTCAATTCCTTCTAGTCTCTCAAATTTTACCTACAAATGAAGTTTTATGTAAAATACGTAAGTCTGTAAAAAACTCAGCATTTTTAAAATACTATTTTCATAATTATACTTTGCAAGTGCTTTTATCCTTTTTTTTTTTCATCACAAACACAAAAAAAAAACAGATTTATCCTTCAAGAAGGTGAGCTTCTAACTTCATTTTTTTAACTTAAAGACCAGTTCTATTTTCCCTATTATGGAAATTTTTTTGAGTTTCCCTAATTATAGTTCCTTCTTACACAAACTATTAAAATTCGGATTATTGGGACAGGTTTTTGGGTGGGTTTTTTTTTTTTTTTTTAAGTTAATGATTAATCTCAGTAATTGTTGGTGATTTGAATATTCTTTGACCTTTGGTTGTGGCAAACCCACTGTCCGAATATATAGTGGCAAAGGCTCTGTTTGGCTTAATTCTATTTTTTTCTCTCTTAACCTCTGTCGTAAAAGTATTTTATTTGGAATATTTAGAATCTGTATTACAGTTACTGAAAAAAATCCACATATAATTGGACCTGCTCAGTTCAAGCCTCTGTTGTTTAATTCATCTATATTACAGTCCTTAACTGCTTTTGAATTTAATAATTGATTAAGCTTTTATAGAATTATTACATAATCTTCAAATTTGAAGCATACCATTTATTCTGTAATGAATCTGTTAGCTTTATTGTTCTTGAATATATAAATGAATTGCTTTCATGCCTAATATTTTAATATTTTTTAAAACTTTTTTTATGTGCCAGTTATCTGAACCAGAATTTATAGGGCATGGAAAGTGACTTCTAGAGCTTGAGATAGAGTGAAACTTAGTTTCCTTTAAATGGTACCACTTTAGTCTGCATATTTACCTGAAAATTGTGTTATTTCATTAACAGGTTAGATGCAATTGCACGGGATGCTGAATTAGTTGATAAGTCAGAGACCGACCTCAGACGACTAGGGGAATTGGTACATAACGGTTGCATTAAAGCTTTAAAGGATAATTCTTCAGGAATAGAACGAACAGGTAATATTAAAGTGAGAATGATTTAAAGAGAGGTAAATAGAAGTTTCAAATTATGCTTTTATTGAGTTGGGTAGTTATTATAGCTGCCTATTCATCACTTTGGAAAGATGCTTTAAAAAACAAAGCAGGACCATTTCTGGGTAAGAGGAAATGGGTAATAGAATTTTATTATTGAAAGGAATAGATTTTGTCGTTTTGTCTGGTATAGTCTAGCCGGTTGGTAGCATCAAGAGTTACTGTATGTAGATGGCTGGGAAAAGATAGTGTACATGTTATGATATGGCCTATGGGCACAATTACTTTATCATGCTTATTTTGTAATTTATCAGTTACTTCATTATGCTTATTTTATAGTTTATCTACCTAAAACTCTTTAGATAAGATTTAGTAATAAAATGTACTGGGAAAAAATCATGCTAGAACTCATTTTTTGAAGGTGGCAGCATTAATAGATTGAAGTATCTTGTGCAGTTGATAAAACCATTAAGAAAGGCTTTCTATGAATCTTCATCTGCTATAAGTACTAGTATGTACTGAAAAATCTTGTAGGGAAATTTAAAGTTTGCCAACTGGTGCCCCCTCCCAATAATATAAACAAGTAAAGTTTATCAATATAGCTAAATAATGCTTATTAATATAAGTCATAGCATATCTTGCTTGTGTTTTGTAGAATTGTATGTTTCATACTTTTTTATGTCTTTAAAAAAATTCTAGGTGGTAGACTTGGAAAAGTGAAGGGTCCAACATTCCGAATATCAGGAGTACAGGTTAATGCTAAGCTCGTCATCTCCCATGAAGAGGAATTGATACCATTGCATAAATCCATTCCTTCAGATCCAGAAGAAAGAAAGCAGTGAGTTGTTTACTTTTTATCCATTGTAAAATATTGCTGTTTCTCAATAATTTGATTGTGTATGGATGTTAAAAATGTTTTTTATGTCATTGGCTAGTTTGAATGAATGTTTTTAAAAATAAAGCATAGTATTTTGAAGTTCTGATGATTCAAATATGTTTCTTAAAGTTAATTTTTAATATGGCAGTTATAAACTTGACAGTGGTTATTAACTTTGATATTAGGTATACTATCCCATGCCACACAAAGGCAGCTCATTTTGATATAGACTGGGGCAAAGAAGATGATTCTAATTTGTTAATTGGTATCTACGAATACGGATATGGAAGCTGGGAAATGATTAAAATGGATCCTGACCTCAGTCTAACACACAAGGTACTTAAATATTTCTTGTTTCTGTTGACCACTGATTTTTGCTTTTAAATTAAGTTAGAAATAAATTTGACTCGGGGCGCCTGGGTGGCTCAGTCGGTTAAGCGTCCGACTTCGGCTCAGGTCATGATCTCACGGTTTGTGGGTTTGAGCCCCACATCGGGCTCTGTGCTGACAGCTAGCTCAGAGCCTGGAGCCTGTTTCAGATTCTGTGTCTCCCTCTCTCTCTGACCCTCCCCTGCTCACATTGTCTCTCTCTGTCTCTCAGAAATAAATAAGACATTAAAAAAAAAAAATCTCTAAAAAAAAAGGAAAAGAAATAAATTTGACTCATACCAGGAAACCAACACTCTAACTAGCTGTATGACCTTGGCTTCTTGGTTTTCATGAAGGAGTTGAATGTAAACGATCTGAGACTTTGCTTTACCTTTAAAATTATATATTTGTTTCTAAGAAATAGGTATATTCTTCTTCATATCATATCTCACACTTAGTATTGTTATTTTGAATGGAGGGATTTTTTTCGTGTATTTATGTAGACCTCATTCCCAGGCAGGTTAAATCTTTGCTATGGTGTAGGTGTAAAAAAAAGTATTTTGCATTCTTAGTTGTTTAATGCTCATAAATTTTAACAATTGTAAACCTGTCAGTAAATTATATGTATTTCTTTCAATGAATGAGAATTTCTTAGGCTATAGTATTTTCATGTTATTTATTAAAGACAACCTGAAAAAATTAATTTCTTTTCAGATTCTTCCAGATGATCCTGATAAAAAACCACAAGCAAAGCAGTTGCAGACACGTGCAGACTACCTCATCAAACTACTTAGTAAAGATCTTGCAAGAAAAGAAGCTCAGAGACTTTCTGGGGCAGTAAGTTAAAATTTAGATGCTTGAGAGCAATTTACTTTTCATAAGATAAGTGTAATTTATTGATAGCCCTAGACATCGGAGTCTAATATGATCTTATAAGTATTCTATTTTTTTTGTAATTTAGTAGCTTTAACTGTGTTTGGTGTTATTTTGCCTTAAGTTTTCTTTGTATTCCTATTTAAACTGGTCAGTCTTACCTTTTGGAAGTAGGATCCTATTTTTTTGGGTTTTGTTTTGTTTTGTTTTGTTTTTTGTTTGGTGTTTAGATAGGTAGTGGGGCAACTTGTTTAGAGCAGAGTAATTTTTGAGAGGTCGGGCGGGCCTCTATTACTATTTTATTTGGCGGTATTAGAGAGCTAAAGGTACAGCATTAAGGGTCACTGAGCTTATATATGAGAGCAGTCCAGAAGAGTAGGAAAAATACACTGAAAGAGAGGTCATTAGAAGCAGTCTTTACCATTTGCATTATAATCACAATGTGATTATAAATCACATTATGGAAAATAATTTTTAATGCTATCTCTGTTGGGATCAAATTTAGTTGAAGATAATTGTAATTTAGGAAGAAGAAAAGCCTTCCTTCTGTTTGAACTTCAACTTTAATTCTTTAAAAGGATAATTATAGTTAGTATCTTTTATTCATGATAATAGTACTTGGTTCATTAAATTATATCACTTTTGTTGATTTTCTAAGATTGTTGTAGCTTATTACCAATAGAATAAGGATTGGGTAGGAATATGTGTTAGCTTTTTAGATCTATTACTTAAGAAATTTTTAAAATTGAATCTGTGGAGTTGTTTAGAATAAAATAATTATTTTTAGGGAGGCTCAAAGAGGAGAAAAGCAAGAGCTAAGAAGAATAAAGCAATGAAGTCTATAAAAGTGAAAGAAGAAATAAAGAGTGATTCTTCACCCCTGCCATCAGAGAAGTCTGATGATGATGATGATAAGGTAAGAATGTATTTTGGAAGAACAGCCTTTTATATTAGAAAGGGAACATAGCGTGTTTTAGTATACTTGACATTTAAAATTTGAATTAAGACCTAAAATTTTACATTTAGGTACTGAAGTTCCTTTTTAGTAGTTTATTACATAGTCTCACGTACAGAACAGAATTCTGCTTGTCCCATAGAATGTTACTAAGAGCAATAGAGCATAGGTCCTTCCTTTTCAAAGATTTGCCATTTAAATGAGGTTCTGTCTCTTGTTTTTATTTTGAGTGGGACTGGCTTATTTTAGTTTTTATAGGAAGGTTGAACATTGCATGTATCATTATTAATGGGATTCTGGGTTCTTTCTTTCCGAATCCACATACGTGCAATCCATAGTCATACAAATAAAAGAAATTAGTCTTTGTCAAGATTTGGTTAGTAATACATTGGCCGTACTTGCACTTTTCAGGATGAGATCACTTCTGTGAAACATCCAAATAAAAAAATTAAAACAGAAAGAGACAGTGAAGAAAGACCTGAGCCAAATGTTTTTATAAAGAAGGAATCAGAAGAAAAGAGGGAAGCAAAAGAAAAAGAGAATAAAAGAGAACTTAAAAGGGAGATAAAAGAAAAAGAGGATAAGAAAGATATAAAGGAAAAAGATTTTAAAGAGAAAAGAGAAAACAAAGTAAAAGAAGCTATACAGAAAGAAAAAGACATAAAGGAAGAAAAGGTATGCAAATCATAATGTAAAACTTAGAAAGTGACACAATCAGCATATTTACATTTTAGGAAAATAAATTGCCTATCAGCCCAAATTATCCTGAATATAACTTAAGTTCTTTAAAAATACATGTGAGTATCTAGAAGAGGAAAAAATAGGTTTGAATCTTTTTTTTAAATGACTTACCTGTAGGGTAACATTACAGAGTAGATTTATTTTTGGTTTCCCCAGTAAAATTGAGAAAGATAAAGAGTATGGAATGTGAACAAGCAATTACAGAACAAAATGCGGCATTAATTGTTTTCTGGAAGTGTTTAATCATTTCACTTTTGTTGTTGGGTTTTCTTTTCTCTTTTTCTTCAGTTAAGTGAATCCAAGTCTGATAGCAAGGAAAGATCCAAGAAATCTTCAGTGTCAGACGCTCCAGTTCATATCACTGCAAGTGGTGAACCAGTTCCCATATCTGAAGAATCTGAAGAGCTGGATCAGAAAACATTCAGCATTGTAAGTGGTAGACTTAACTGGTTATTAATAAGAATTCATACAATATTTTATTTTAATTGGCAATTTTATCTTTTGGAGCTTTTAATTTAGAAATGTACTTGAATTGGGTAGTATTGCAATTCAGATTGATAAAGGCAATAGATTGAAATTTTGAAAGTTACCTTAAATTTAGAATTAACTTGGAAAAACTTCTTAATAAATTAAAGACTTTAAGGAAAGGCATTTAGGGGAACACTCAGAGGGAACTTTAATTGTTTTTTATTTCTTAAATTTTTTTAACGTTTATTCATTTTTTGAAAGACAGAGCACAAGCAGTGGAGGGGCAGAGAGGGGGGTGACACAGAATCTGAAGGATGCTCCAGGCTCTGAGCTGTTGCACACAGCCCGATGTGGGGCTCCAACTCATGAAACACAAGACCGTGACCTGAGTCAAAGTCAGACGCTTAGTCAACTGAGCTGCCTAGGGGCCCCTAAAGGGAACTTTAGAATATTAAACTTTTCAGTTCCTGAACCTTTAATCTATATAAAACAGTGCTTCTTATCTACAGTGAAGGATCAGCGCTTTTTTCCCCTCAATATTTTATAGGCCCGTATTCTTAGAAAGTATAGTATAAACAAAAAGTGAAAATATTTCATTAGAGAAGTGAAAATAAGGAAAAAATATGCAAAATGTAAGCCCTAGTGTTACATTACTACATTCAGTAGACATAAAATTGCACTGTCAAATTGATATGAAGGTTTCTAAAATTTCTGTACCTATCCCCCCTTGTGGACTAGTACAGGATCATAGACCACTTTGAGTAACACTGGTCTAAAAAATACTGGTTTTGCATGCTACCATGCTTTTATGTTCATCAAGTCAGGGAAGATCTATCTTGGCTTTTTCCAGATAATTTATTTACTGAATATAATTAGGAACCCAAAGTAGTCTCAACTGTGAAATTAATTGTGATACAAATTTTGAGGAAAACTTTACAGTGATGTTGCAGTGTGGAAAACCAGTTTGGTATAGTGATTGAATTTTCTGGCTTTGTAGTCAGAAAAATAGGAATGGTGGTTAAATGAGTTAATACATGGAAAGTTTTTCGGCTAGTGCCTTTACTTAAAAAACTGGTAGTAGTTGTGGTGGATGTTGTTGAATATAGACATGTTGTCAGATTGGTAAAGGACTAACAAATCCAGATACAGAGCAAAATCAGGAAGGAGTAATAATGTTAGGAAAAAAAGAGACTGAATGATATGAGACAGGTACAAATTATCCTTGAATAAGAGACATGCTATTATTGGTAGCACCCAAAGGAATAATTTATAGTCTGATATATAAATGTATCTCATTGGGGTGCCTGGGTGGCTGTCAGTAAAGGTCCAACTCTTGATCTTAGGTCTTGTTCTCGGAGTTGTGAGTTCAGGCCCTACATTGGGCACCTCTGCTGGGTGCAGAACTTCCTCAAAAAAAAGTACCTTATTTATATATAGTTATAGGAAGCACAAATACATGTAAATATATATTTGTATAAGAAAGAGTACTTCTTTAGGATTTCTAGAATCTGAATCTTTTGGCACTGCTAAGGTGTAATATTAAGTCACTTTTATTGCTGGTGTGATTTAAATGCTCTACTTGAAAGGTAGACATTTTTACCTCTAAAATCACATTTTTGTTTTATCTTCTGTACCATTGGAGATGCCTGGGTTAACCTCTTGTCCCATTTTTTTCTACTTTGTATCATGTCTAGAGATTGTTGATCAGTGAACCCATTTATTCATTCCTGCTAATTTCGTGGCATGCTCTAACAGGGTTTCAAATATTATTCATCCACTTTAAGTATAATAGTTCCTACCACAGGCTTTTCTCCTTAATTTTGGCTGTTCACATCTCTCCAATCCCTAATAGAATTGGAGGCATTGAAAATAAGCTATTCTGTTTTCCATCTTATTTATTTGAACATATCTCTCGACTTTTTTTCATTTTATCTTTTTATTTTAAGATTCCTTAGCATCTTTTTAACACTAATCTTTCTGTTTGTGACTTGGTTCTTAACTTAGCCTATCCATTTTCTATCATTTTTTTTTAAACTCCTCTGTTGGGTGGAAATGGGGAGGTAGATGATGGTGTGCTTTTATTTTCTGAGGTGAGAATGAACTCTCCGAACTGCTTCTTTTATCTGCTTATTACTGAGTTTGGTGAAATTATACCTCTTGCCACCTCTTTGCCCACATTTCCTCCTTGGCCTGTGACTTGTTCATGTAACTGATGAAAAGGAAAATTTCCCTTGCATTGTGCCCGATGCATGAATTTCTTCTCCATTAACCTTCATAATTGATGTTAAAATCTCTTGTATTGTGGAGATGAAGAATGGAATAATTTTAAACATGGACTCTGGAGCCAGAGCTTGCATGATTAGGATTTTACTACTATACAAATTTTATTTGGGAATAGCTCTAATTAATAAATTCGATGGCCTTTTCTCAGTCTTCATTTTTCTTCACATCCTTGCTTAATTTGACATCTTATTTTGTGTCTTATTGATCTGTCTGTCTCCTAAATATCGATATAATTTAACAGTCAAGAAAGAATACAGAACTCCAGGTCAGACCTGGGTTTGACAGATGTTATTTCACTCTGAACTGTATAGTTTCTTCAATAAAGTAAATAATATCACAAAGGTCTACTACCAGAATCAAATAACACACAGCTTCTGATACGTTGTAAGTGCTTTATAGATATTTATTACCATTGCTCCATTTACATCTTCAGGCCTTGGCCTTTAGCGCATAGATTTTAGTCATGAATTCCTCCTTTTTTCTTTACTCCCTCTCCCGTTCCCCTTCAGGCTACAATCATCTCTTCCTTGGATTATTTCAATAGCTACATAGCTGTTTGTACCACTCCCACTCTTCTTATCCCCTGCTTATGCCCTTTTCATTCCTCAGTGTATATGCCCCACAGCAACCAGAGTGATAGTGACTGTCAGGGAGAATGAAGTCACGCTTATTTTTTGCTTAAAATCCTTGAGTGGCTTTCCCCCTTACTCAGGATAAAAGATTCATAATTATAGGCTAAATGATACTGCATCTGGTTTATTACCCCTATCATCTCTGCTACTTCCCTCACTCAGTAGGTTCCAGCCACACTGGCATTTATACTATTCCTTTGAACATAAAAGTTTTAGAACTCCCTCTCTGCTCAAAATGGCTTACTCCTTCATTTTCATTAGATGTCTGCTCAAACATCACTCTTCTCTGATACTGTATATGAAGTAGAAACCTCTCTACTTTTTCTTGCTTATTCTTTATCACAGTTGTCACAGTCCAACACACCATCTTGTTTGTTTATTGGCTGTTTTTTTCCTACTGAAGTACAGATTCTACAAAGGCAAGGTGTCTCTTATTTACTGCTCTATTTCCTGAGTCTAGGCCAATGCTTAGAATAGGGTATGCACTCGAATGACATACATTGAATAAGTCATTTTCTAGCAGAATATAAACTACCAAAATTGAACAAGAAACAGGAAATGTAGAGAACAGATACAGGAGTAAAGCTAAAAATTAGAAAAAGTTTTTGCATTTTTTAAAAAAAGACATCAGGCCTGGCTGAGTTCTCATTTTAACTAAAAAATATTTAATTCTAATGTTATTTAAATTATTCCTGACAAAAGTTGGATAGCTTTTTTTTTTTTTCATTTTTTTTTTTTTTTATGTTTTATTTATTTCTGAGAGAGAGAAGACAGCATGAGCACGGGAGGGTCAGAGAGAGAGGGAGATACAGAATCCGAAACAGGCTCTAGGCTCTGAGCTGGCTGTTAGCACAGAGCCCGACATGGGGCTCGAACCCATGAACCATGAATTCATGACCTGAGCTGAAACCAGACGCTCAGTGACTGAGTCACCCAGGCGCCTCAAAAGTTGGAAAACTTTCAAACGTTTTGAAAAAAATAAGTCAATAAAACAGAATAAAGGTCACAAAAACGATCACACACATAATATAGACTGTTAATTTGTAATGAGAATGGCCCTTTCACACCAGCAACACAAGGATTTCTTTTTTTTTTTTTTTTTTTTTTAATTTTAACATTTTACGTATGACAGGGAGGGGGAGCGTGCAGAGAGAGAGAGGGAGAACCAGAATCTGAAGACAGGCTCCAGGCTCTGAGCTGTCAGCACAGAGCCCAACATGGGGTTTGAGCTCACAAACCGTGAGATCATGACCTACGCTGAAGTCGGTCGCTTAACGTACTGAGCCACCCAAGTGCCCTAAGAATGTTTTTAAAGAAATGGCATTGAATCAACTAAATATATTATGTGTAATTGATCCATCCTTAACATTCCTGAACTAAATCAACTTTACTACTTGTAAATTATTAATTATTAATCATTGTTCAATTTGTTTGGCATATTAATATACATAGATTAGTTTGCTTTTTTAGTGATATTTTCCTTCTACTTTTGGTGCAAGGTTATAGTTTTTATTGCACAAATTGGACTTTAACTGAATCATACAATTTTTGATATGTCATCCTTTTATTAGCATGCTAGTGATATGTAGGCTAAGGAAAAGGTTGGTTTCTATCAAGTATTCCCAACTCCTTGACTAGCCAAAATGTGGTAAAAGCAAAATGCATTAGTTACTTTGTTTTGTCCCAAAAGTTTAGAAGAAAATAGACAATTTATACTTCCAGGTCAGTTGGTTTTAATTGTTTGGCTAGTGTATTTTATTTTATAAAGATTCTTACTTTTTTACATTTTATTCTATATTAGAGTGAGTCTAGGCTATTATATTCTGAAATATTTTATTTTTTAACATTCTGTGTTTAAGACTGCTTGATGATAATTGAGGTGCCTGGGTTAAGTCGGTTAAGCACCCAACTCTTGGTTTCAGCTCAGGTCATGATCTCAACCTTGTGCTGTCAGCGTGGATCCTATTTGGGACTCTCTGTCTCCCTCTCTCTCAAAATAAATAAATATTTAAAAAAAAAAAAAAAAGACTGCTTCATTGTGTTACAGTGTAGAAAGTAACATTTTTACAGAGGTAAATTAATCCAAAGCTTTAACATGGGCAAAGATTCAATTTAAATGATAATGAAAAACCTTACTCAGAAGAAAATCTGAGGGGGGTAAACCCTGATATTTAAGAGCTGTGAGATGAGCTTTAATGCTTATTTTAGCATCAAACAGTGCTATATTTACTTATAGATGCCATTGAAAGAAGTAGATTTTTGTTGAATTCTTATTTTTAATACGTATTCTTATTTTCTCATTTTAAAGTGTAAAGAAAGAATGAGGCCTGTCAAAGCAGCTTTGAAACAACTTGATAGGCCTGAAAAAGGCCTTTCAGAAAGAGAACAACTGGAGCATACTAGACAGTGTTTAATAAAAATTGGAGACCATATCACAGAATGTCTGAAAGAGTATACAAATCCTGAACAAATCAAGCAGTGGAGAAAGTAAGTGATGTACTTTTCAGGAAATGTTAATTTCCTAAACTGTATTTATGTAACCATCTAATTGTGTCTTATATTTCAATTTATTTTTCTTATTTTGAAGTTTAGGTAACAGAATACTACTTAAAGAGGTAATCTGAGGATCTGAGGGCGATTGTTTTCACTTTTTCCCTTTTAAGCTTTTTATTTATGAATCATTGCTCAATTCTGCATCATGATGAACCACAGGTGGCACCTGTCTTTAAGAAGTAGTCAATATTGTTTCATTAAAATGCAGATTGCATTTTATTTTTAAAAATATCTGCACTTCACCGAAGTATTCTTAGTAATATCTTTAGAATTTGCAGTTCCAAACAAATTTATTGTTACATAAATATAGCAATTCATCTTCCAGGTATGGGTATATAGCCTTGTAAAAAGTAATATTCTCAAGCAGTGTAAAATGCACACTTTTATTTTCCCCTTTATTTTAGAAGCAACAGCACAGTTGATCTTAAAATTGTAAGTCTGAGCTGCTGTATTATACAAATCACTTAATAATTATGAGATCCAGATCAGTATTAAGCCAAACTGGGAGACAAGTTAGGAACACTATAAAATGACCACAAATCTGTGCTGTTAGTTTATTAGTCTGCTGATTTCTTTGCTCTCTGCAGCACAGCTACATGTCAAAGCAAAAAAAAAGGAATGACATATTTCTGGAGTGATGATTACATTAAAGCTAAAAAAGAAATTCTATCCTTTTCCCCTTTCTCCTTAATACACATTATCTGGTGGTATCTTTACACAGACTGCTAACATAACTTGTTTCTTCTCTACCTAATATGAATCATAATAAGTCCTTTCTGATTTGTAAATTTACATACTTAGGGTTTCAGTAGGATGAATTACTGCTTTTCACTCTAAAAGGTTATAAAATTAAGGGATTTGGAAGAGAAGTAGAACTTCATGTTTAGTTTTATGTGGAATCTTATCCATATGGGGACATCAAATTTGGCTCAGTGGGTGGAGCATGCAACTCTTGATCTCAGGGTCGTGACTTCAAGCTCCATGTTGGGTGTAGAGATTACTTTCAAGAAAAGAGAAAGGTTGAAGTCTTGGTCATATAAAGTTTTTATTTTATTTTATTTTATTTATTTTTGAGAGAGAAAGCTCAAGTGGGAAGGGGCCGAGAGGGGGAAACACAGAATCTGAAGCAGGCTCTGGGTTCTGAGCTCTCATCACAGAGCCTGATGAGGAGCCCATACCTGCGTGCTATGAGTTCATGACCTGAGCCAAAGTCAGAGACGTAACCAGCTGAGCCACCCAGGCACCCCCATATAAAGTTTTTTGTTTGTTTGTTTTTTGTTTTTTTAATTTATTGTCAAGTTAACTAAACATAGAATGTATACAGTGTGCTCTTGGTTTCAGGAGTATATTCCCATGATTCATCACTTACATACAACACCCAGTGCTCATCCCAACAAGTGTCCCCCTCAATGCCCTTTACTCATTTTTCCCTCTCCCCTGTGCCCCGCCTTCCAACAACCCTTTTTGTTTTATGTATTTAAGAGTCTCTTATAGTTAGTAGAAATAATCTTTTTAGATTTTGTTTCATGGAAGGCTAAGATGTGTTTCTCTAATAGGGTATAACAGTTCCATGAAAAAGCTAAGTAATTTTCCACCAGATTGATTACCTGTTCTTTTTCTAGAAACCTGTGGATTTTTGTATCTAAGTTTACGGAGTTTGATGCAAGAAAATTACATAAATTATATAAGCATGCTATTAAAAAACGGCAGGAATCTCAGGTAAATTGATGCATCATATTTTTCCCTTAATTTATGTTGTTAAAACTAAGACATTCTTCCTTGTGGAAGAATTCAATTAATGTAGAAGGAATGAAGGAAATACAGAATCAGTGTTACAACACAGTAAAAGTTACTGCAGGTAAGATGTTCTGAAGGAAGCTAAAATTAGTGGACAAGAAAGCAAGATATTGGCATAGTCTAAAAGTATCTTCTCTGAAATGTTTATTAATTACAAAGAGAAAAATAATAACTTTATAGAAGAGAAACCCGCCTACCAACTTAAATGGTCAAGGTTAATATAAGCTAAAATAAGATCTATCAACATTATGAACCATCAGTACAGTGCACTAAGAGAGGTACATCACTTCTGTGGAATACTTGGCAAAAATGTATTACCTTAATTTGATCATGTGAAAATACCATACAAACCTCAGTTGAGAGGCATTCTACAAGATAACTGTCTAGTACACTTCAGAAGTGTCAGGGTCATCAAAGACAAGAAAAAAAGTAAAAGCTGTCCTAGATTGGAGGAAACTAAGAAGACATGAAAAACTCAGTGTAATATGGAATTCCAGTTTGGATCCTGGAGCAGAAAAAAAGATCTTAGTGGAAAAATGTAAAATTTGAACACAGTTGCTAGTTCATTTCATAGTATTGTACCAGTATTACTCAGTTTTGATTATCATACTGTGGTGTTATGTAAGATGTTAACATTAGGAAAAGCTGGGTAAAAAGCATATGGGAATTTTAAATTTTTGCAACTCTTCTGTAACTCTAAAATTATTTTCAAGGTCAAGTTTTTTAAGAAAGTCAGACAGATAGTCTATGCTTTTTAAAAAATATCTGCGAATGATGCATTTATACATTCTAGTATATGAGGATTCTTTCAGCATCAGAATTTTCTTTTTAGGGTGTTTTTTCTTTTTCCTATTTTGTAAGCGTATTTGAAGTCACTTAAAAGATTCTTATATATGTGCATTTATTTTAGCAAAATAATGACCAGAACAGCAACTTGAATGCTCAAGTGATTAGAAATCCAGGTAAGTGTTACTAATTGTTTTAAAAAGTAAAATTTGTTTTCCTGGTTCAAGTTTGTTTTAGATAATACATCCTCAGGTTTTAATATTGCATCTGTTATCTTAAACAGTAACTTTAGCTTATTAACCTTTCCATAAATCAACCTTTTTTGGCCAGTTTCAAGAAATGATAGAATAGTTGTTAAAATGAATGTATTTTTAAAAAAATATTTAAGTTATAATGTATTCTGTCTATGCAGGAGTCACAGAAGTATAGTCTGAGAAGGAAATGGGCTTTAAATTTTTTAGTTGTGTTTTTTCACATTTCATAATACAGTAACCCTTGATAGGCCTTATTAGTTCTGCCTTTATAGACTATTTCTAAAGTCTTTAACTGTCTGTATTTGGCAACTGATTTTGTTTATCAGGAGTTGAAATAACAGTTCTTATAATCTAGCAGCAAAGTTACTTTCATTTACCATGTATTTTTTTAAATTATTAACAAAAACTGGACCTTTATCTAACAGATGTGGAAAGATTAAAGGAGAATACAAACCACGATGATAGCAGCAGGGACAGTTATTCATCTGATAGACACTTATCTCAGTATCATGATCATCATAAAGACCGACATCAGGGAGATTCTTACAAAAAGAGTGACTCTAGGAAAAGACCCTATTCTTCTTTTAGTAATGGTAAAGATCATCGTGACTGGGATCATTACAAGCAAGAAAGCAGGTAAAATGGACAGTTTTGCTTATTTATGTCATTCTCTTTTTGACTTTTCTGTGTACTCTGTTTGACCTTACCAGCCAATTATTCAGTACTCAGGTAATCAGAATCTTATGTGAAATAAAGGCATTTGTTTACAAATAAAGAAACTGATGGTACTTTCTGTTAGTATTAACTGAATTTCTCCAAAAATTTTTTTAATGACAATTTTAAGATCAAAGTGTGCAGTAAGATATGAAAGTATGGGGTTCTGTATAAGTCATAGGATTCAGTTTTGTTGGTTTTAGAGAATATTGGTCCAAATATTCTTCAAAATACAAGAATAGAGTAAATTAGAAGCTCTATGGAATATGGCTTAAATTTGCTGGGGGGATTCTATGTTCCATTCCATTAAAAAGCTCCTAGGGAAAAAATTAATTTATGTGAAAACACTTCATTGAGGATAAACTTAATCATGGCAGTCTGGCATAGTCCTGAAATCAGGAAGTTTTCTCTGTTTCTTACTGTTTTCTTGTTTTTTGAAGCCTTTAAGTAGTAAACAATCTGAATATAACAATAATATGTTTTATTTCATAAAGGAGTATTTTTGTCAGTGATAATTACAGAAAGTAATAGAAAAAACTGAGCATAAAAGATCAGAAAAAGAGGGATTAGTAGATTTTCTTTGCATTTAAGTTGTGCTCACTGCAATAATTTCTTCTCTGATAGAAGCACTGTCACGTAATAAATATCAATTGTAGAATGGCTATTATAATTAGAAAAAGGCACAAAATGAAAAGCCCTCTTTGTAGCAGTAAATATATATAATTTCACAGGCTTATAGAACATAATTGGTATTTTTTATAACAAGGACCTTTCACCAACCAGTGAAAGCTCTCTTCTACAAATTAGTTCATAGATTGCATTTTAGGGCTTTTATTTTTCCTGCTTAGAGTTTCATAAAAGGCTCTGATTTCAAGGATGTTCTAGTTTGTTATCTTAATCCCCAGTTCCAGATAATTAAGATGGATTAATACAAATGTTGCATAGAATAAAAGGTAGAAACCAGTCAAAATGTTGGCATGTAAACTAAGTGAAAGAAGTCAGACAGAGACAAATAGCATATGATTTCACTTGTATCTGGAATAAAAAGCAAGCAAACAAACAGAAAAACAGTTGACAAACAGAAAAACAAACTAGACTCATAAAGAGAAGAACAAACTGATGGTTTCCAGGAAGGACAGGAATGGGGAGCGGGGTGAAATAGGTACAGAAGATTAAGAGGTACAGACTTCCAGTTACAAAATAAGTCATGGGGATATAAAGTACAGCTTAGGAAAATAGTAATATTTTAATAACTTTATATGGTGACAGATGGTAACTATACACTGACCATGGTGGGTGAGCATTTCATGACATATATAATTTCAAATCACTATGTTGTACACCTGAAACTAACATGATACTGCATGTCCATTATACTTAAATTAAAAATAAAATTATGTTAAGTAGTTAAATAAGTTTAAAAATGGGTGTGTAAAATTAGATGCTATCTGAGGTTCACTTTAGTTTTGTGAATTGAATGATTTTTCCAGAAAGGCATGCAGAGACAGGTCCAGTGTCTTAAACTCACTTAGGAGGTCTTGTGAAACAAGAGCTTCTCTACATTTTTAAAAGATGACTTAAAGCATTTTTGTGTTTTATTTTTTTAATAATTTTTCTGTTTGGAAACACTAACTTTCCATTATTAATTTAATCCCTAATTTCTCTTTCATTAGGTATTACAGCGATAGAGAGAAACACAGAAAACTGGATGATCACAGGAGTAGAGATCACAGGTCAAATTTGGAAGGAAGTTTAAAGGACAGATCTCATTCTGATCATCGTTCTCATTCAGACCATCGGTTACATTCAGACCATCGGGCAAGTTCTGAATATACACACCATAAATCTTCCAGGGATTATAGGTATCACTCAGATTGGCAGATGGACCACAGAGCTACCAGTAGTGGCCCCAGATCACCACTAGATCAGAGGTCTCCTTATGGCTCCAGATCTCCATTTGAACACTCAGTTGAACACAAAAGTACACCTGAGCATACCTGGAGTAGTCGGAAAACATAACAAAAACTGATACTTTGTCTTTCTGGACTTTTCTTTTAGCCATAATCATAAACCAACACAGTAATTGCCTTACATGACTTGAAAGATATAAACAGATCTTCTATCAGTAGCAGTATTGTTACTTCTTTCCAGGATGCAAGGTCTATTATCCCAACAGAAGAGAAAATATTTTTATATTTAAGGATTATGCTGCACTGTACTACAGTTACTGTAGTACTTTTTTTTTTTCTTTTTTAAAGAAATGGAAAATGTTTACTATTACAGGGACCTCAACACTGCCCTTCCATATAGGCTGGATAAAACTGTTTTTAAGTCAGTGATTTTAGACTGACCTCCATTTAAATTATGTTTGTATATGAACTTTACTCTGACCTGTGATCATGTTTCAGGAAGGAATGAAAGAGAGTTCTTTTCTTAATAAAGAAAAAACACTCAAGGACTTTGTTCACTTTCCAAAGCTACTTGTTTACATTGTACACTGCGACCACCTTGCCGCTTTTCATCACAAGCTTGAATATTTAAATTCTGTACTTATATCTGTAAAATAGCCAGGAATTTCCTGTTTGTGATCTATTATTATGCCTTTTTACACACACACACACACACACACACACACACACACACACACGGCTGTAAATTATTGTAAATGGATTAAATGAGCTTTCCTTACTTCCTTTCCCTGCTCAGGCTTTTTTTGACTGTTCCTTTCCCTACCAACTCAGGCCTTCTTATCACTTAAAAAAAAAATTATCAGTGTAATAACACTTTTTAATGATTTGTCTTGATGGAATCATTGTTTAGAATGTAAAAAAATGGGGAAAGGGGCCACTTAATTCCATTAGTCTCTTTTTATATTGACTATTTTATTAGATAAATGTTATTTCTCTTTTTTTCTTTTTTAGTAAATATTGTGTTTGTAGTAACAAAATGGTGAGATAATATGTAAAATCTAAACTGCATGCTCTGGAAACATTTTTTTCAGATGCATTTGGTTTAAAAGGGTAGGTGTATGAACACTTTACAGAATCCAAAATGGCCAAAAGTTATTGTAAAATCCATTTGTTTTCCCTTTTCATGTGGGCAATAATGTCAAATGTGCTATGCAGCCAGGTAACATTTTAGATAAACTTGATTGACTTTTAATATAAACTGTTACAATGCACACTGATTGTATATAAAAACCTTATATATGACAAATTAAATTTAAGAAAAAGGATATGTGGGCTCCTGTAATTTTCTGCTGCATTCTTAATCCCTCAAGCACTTAACTTTTTTTTTTTTTAAAGTAGTAACATTTAGCTACCAGGAAAAAGGTATTTTGGTAAGCAGTTGAATATTGTTAGTGTGTGGCACTACAAAACTAAGTCTATTTGAAGACTATATGAATCTATGAAGTAAAATTTAGATCATAGAAATCTTTGTTGAACTCTTGTTGGTTTCCTGCAGATTTTATTTCAGAATGCCTTATATTTATTCACAGATTTTTATTTTGTTATATTCAGTGGGGATTTTTGAACATGTGACATACATTCTTGGATGTGTGCTGTGATGTAACAAATTTGAGTTTTAATGTTGACAAATATAAGTATATTGGTATATGCCTATAATATTCCTTAAAGTGTCCCTGTTGATTAACTGTGGGAATAATCTTTAGAAATTTGTCCATAGATGGATGTATTTTTTTTAAACATTTCTGTTTTCTCCATTTAAGTCTAAAATTTTATGCATACAAAACAAAGCTTTCCTTCTTTCTTTTTTTTTAAGTGATCCCTCTTTTAGTTACCTGAAGAGTGATAATCTATTTTTTACTGGCATATCAGTAACATAGGAACAATAACTCAATTTTTAAACGTTAATTTCTAATTCTATGTAAAAGTGACAAGACAGTGTAGTCCTGGTAAACATTTTTAAGCTTTTCTACTTTTTCCCACATTTAATGATTATTCCACAGGATAGCATTTAACAACATAATGATTAATGAAGTTATTCACACAGTAAAAAGATCAGGGTTGCATTTTTAATTCATCACTTTGTAGCTGGGATATTTGCATTATATCCTGTTGTACAGATATCATAGAAGAACAGTATTACATTTTTTGAGGCAGTGGAATGGGCTCTTAACAATGCCATATTTAGTTGAATATATCAATCACCTAATTAGCTGAGTTGAATGAAAAATCTAAATCTGTATGTAACATTAATTGATGGAAAATATGTTCATTATATGTAAAAACTCAGCAATCACGTAGAAGAGGAACAAGCCATAAACTTACTAAGACACAATGGAGAAGAACATTGGTACATAGATATAACAGGGAACATTCTCTCTAAAATATGCTTAAATTTTGTCTATTACATGCTCATTCTGCTTTGGTATTTTTATCCATTTGTGTTTAAATTTTTAAGGGTGAGAGATTATTCATAGTACTGTACCAGTTAACCCTCCACTTTAATAATATACAATAAATGATTTCTTATTAAAAGCAATGGCCTGTTTGCTTATAAAGAAAATATTCTTTTTTCAGGAGATGTTAGAAAATAATTTTAGACTGGAAAGCTGTGGAAAACTGGAGTGTGAATGACTCATTAATTTCAGAGTGGGTGACTTAATAAAACTGAAATTTTGATAAAAGTTGCATAAGACATAGTAAATTACATATAATAATTTCTGTAATCCATTTTTGTAGTTAAATAATGAAAGAGTTGTATAGATATACTGATTTACACTGATTTCACTTCCTTGAGATTTATCAAGACTATGCAGTGGGGTAAATGGCATAAATCCTATCTTCGTTACTCAGTTTCTGACTAGACCATGATCTTTGAGCTATAAATAATAATGTAGTTTTGGGGCGCCTGGGTGGCTTAGTCGGTTAAGCGTCCGACTTTCGCTTAGGTCATGATCTCGCGGTTCGTGGGTTCGAGCCCCGCATCGGGCTCTGTGCTGACTGCCAGCTCAGAGCCTGGAGCCTGTTTCAGTCTGTGACTCCCTCTCTCTCTGACCCTCCCCTGCTCACGCTGTCTCTCTCTCTCTCTCCTAGAAATAAATAAAAAAAACCTTAAAAAAAAAAAAATCTTTAAAATAATAATGTAGTTTTGTAGTTGTGATATTTCTTGACAGGGGCTGTGGTGACTTGAAAGGGGTAGGGGGTTGAAAAGCAACTAAATTTTAAATATGGGCTTCTTTAAGACTTTCCTTGCTTTGTCTGAAATTTTAATGTGAACTCATGAATAGGGCTTTATTGTTAAATTTGTGAGTAGTTCATTACTTAGCAAGTAATGGAATAATATTTTTAAATGCTTCTAAACTGATATTTAAGCTTATTAATATAAACAACCATCAAACCCATTAAGTTCAAGCCTCGATTTAAAAGTACAGACAAAACTATTACATATATAGCAGCATTCATGTAAGATTTCTGATGAGCATGTTTAAGGGGAGGCAACTAGGCAATAGTACAACAAAAATATTTTGACAGAATTTCATAACTTCTGTGTTAAAATTCTTCTAATTTTAGACATTTAAAACAAAACCATTGAAATTATATTTTCTCTTGACAATGAATGTAGTGAGTAATTTGATAGACACTTTATGCTCATTTTTTTTTTTCTTCCAACAGCCTAATAGACTGATTTTATTATAGGAAATCTTTGGACTCTTTTATAAGGAAAGACCTAAGGATAGGAATATTAGGTATGTTAAAGAATGAAAGATAAGATTACTAGGTAAAGTAGGATTAAAAAATACTTTCCAAACTTTTTCCAAGTATCTAAACAATTGTTAAATGGAGCTTGATGTGAGATTTCTATTCTAAAAAGCTATTAGCCATCTTGGCCTTTAATTGAAAAAAACAAAATTGGGGGCACCTGGGTGGCCCAATCAGTTCAGCATCAGACTTTGGCTTAGGTCATGATCTCATGGTTCCTATTCTGTCAGCATGGAGCACACTTAGGATCCTCTGTCAGCTTGCTCTCTCTGCCCCTCCCTGCTTGTGCATGCACTCTTGCTCCCTAAAACGAATAAACATTTTAAAAAACTTAACCAGCCTTTATTTGAAACAAGGTTGGTAGTTCAAACTCCCAAATGAATAAGATGCTTTTTAATTCTATGTCCCACTCTGCATTTGAGTCTAGATCTAAATATTAAGTTATATAATATTTAACAGGTATAAGTAGGTGTGTGTGTGTGTGTGTGTGTGTGTGTGTGTATATAAACAGGTATAAACAGCCTCAAAACAAAACATAAGCTCATAAAGCTGCTGTTAAATAAGCTAGGATATTGATTGCATTGATGATTTACATTTTCTGACAGAAATGGGAATTGCATTGTAATTTTGTTACTGTAGGCTACTCTCAGGTTTTCAGTCTATAGGTGAGCTGTGGAATTAACCTGGCACTCATTGTTTTCTCTTTTTCCCTTTCAAAACTTCTCTTTGTCTCTTGGGTTGAGGTGTGGTTTTGTTTATTTTTTTTTCCTTTGATCAGGTCTTGCCTCTTGACCAGTTCTTTCTACTTTCTGGAAACCTGTGGTATTGCTATCATAATACTTCTGTTCTCTGTCTTAACACCTTTATTGTTTTTCCCTCTCCGTTTCTGTGCTTGGTCTCTTCAGCTTCAACCACTCCCCTGAACTCATCTTCACTTACATATCTAATAGGTATCTACTATTTTTCTTTAGTTTTACGCATTTTAGAGAGAGAGCAGGAGCAAGGGAATGGGGCAGAGGGAAATAGAATCTTAAGCAGGCTCTGAGCTAAGCACTACATACACAAGACTTGATCAGTCACCACACCCCTGAGATCATGAGCCTAAGTCAAGTCGGATGTTCAACCAACTGAGCCACCCAAATGCCCCTAGTAGATACCTAGTGTTAAGATAGAGAAAACCAGACTCTTCTCCACCAATGACATTAAATTAAAAACAACAACAAAAACTCTGACAGGGTGCCTGAGTGGCTCAGTCAATTGGGTGTCCAACTTTGGTTAGGTCATGATACCACGGCTTGTGAGTTTGAGCCGTGTCGGGCTCTGTGCTGACTGTCAGAGCCTGGAGCCTGCATCCAATTCTGTGTCTCCCACTCTCTGCCCCTCTTCTCGTTCTCTCTCTCTCAAATAAAAATAAACATTTTTAAAAAAATTAAAAAACCTGGCAGTGTTCCGTAATTTTTGATAAGGGAGTAGACTTAGCATTAACAACTTTTATAATCTATCGTGCTTTACCCCTAGTTTTTTCTGGTTTTTTTTCTGTTTCACTTACACTACCCTCATGTTCTTAGAATACATCAAAGAACACTTAATGGATCTTTGTATTGCTGTTTCCTCTGTCAAGAATGCCTTTATCCCTGATTTGTACAAAGCTCATTCCCTCACTTGAATAAGTCACATCAAGTCTCTAAACTGGTAAACCTGCCCCTACCATATTTATGTCCCTTATCTTGCTAGCACTTAACTGTTACTTTTTTTTTTTTCCTGTCATTGCCTCCTTACTAACATGTAAGTTTCATTAAGGGAGGAACCTTATCTTGCTCACCGCTGTATTCCCAGCACTTTAAACAATGCCTCGCCCTATCATTTATATTTTTTTCATTGCTTTGGTTCTTTCCTAGAAATCCTATATCCCATAAGTGGCCAGTGTTATTAAACTTTTTATGTTTCCATTGTTACCTGATCTATTAGTATTTTTGGAAACATTTCTATGACTTACTGTTACGTCTATAACTAGTCTTTTACTGTCTTTTGTTTTTTAACCCAACTAATAAAAAGCACCTGAGACACAGAGAAACACCCAAGTCTCATGTTTAGAAATTAAAATAGGCAGAGAAAGACCTCAGGTAATATGATTTTAGGGATTTTAATATTTATTCTATTGACTTGAATAATAGGTTAATTCCCATATTATAATTAAAACACTTACGCTATGTAATGAAAAACTAGTTTTTGTAACTTATGGTATTTAAGAAATGTGATACTTCATGAAGAGATATTCAGAAATGTATGTTAGGAAAATATAAAACATTTTGATTAGTCTGTCTTCTGATAGGCATATATTTTTAGGAGGCATGATAGAGTGTCTACTCAAGGAAAGAACACAACTTGTAAAAAGGCTCCATAATGCAAGAGAAATGTTGCATTTCCAGTGTTTTTAAAGTGAAATAGAAAAAAAAATGTTTTTCGATGTTTTTTCTCATTAAAAAAACTTTAGATCATGTTTATATAAGGTTAATTCATCCTTTTTAGGTGTTCAATGTAATAAGCTTTGACATATTATACAGTTGTTCAACCACCAACATATTTAAGATCTAAAACCTATCCATCACCCTGAAAACATTATCACATGCCGATTTCCCCATACCTAGTCCAGCAACCACTGATTTGTCCCTATAGTTTTTACTTTTCTGTAATGTTACTTAAAGGAATCATACAAAATAATTGGCTTTGAGCTGGCCTTTCACTTAGCATATTGTTTTTGGAATTCATCTGTGTTTTGCATTTATCAGTGGCTCATTACTTTTTATTATGGAGTGATAATTCTTTGTACTGAATGTTGTACAATTTGTTTATCCATTCAACTGGATTTCTAGTCCTTTGGCCATTATGATTAAAGATGCAATAAACTTTCACATACAAGTCTCTGGGTACATACTCTAAATTTGGGGGAAGTACTTTGGAGTGGGATTGTTATATAATATATGCTATGCTAAAGTGTATGTTTTACTTTATAAAAAACTGCCAAACTATTTTCCAAAGTGGATATAACATTATATGTTCCCACCAGCTATAGATGAGAATTTTTGTTACTCATCAACCATGTGAGCCTTCTGTATTGTAGGGTTTTGTTTTTCATGTAGCCATTTTGATAGGTGTGTAGTAGTAATGCTTAATTTGCATTTCCCTAGTGACTACTGATATTCAACATCTTTTAATGTGTTCACATGCCATTCTTATTTCTAGTATTCAGTGTTTCTAAATTTTATAAAGTAGATTTGTTGATACAATTCATGTATCAGATATACTATGATACGAGTTTAGATAAACTAGTCTATGGCTTATTTTTATTTTCTTAACAGTGTATTTTGAAATGGAGAGTTTAAAATTTTTTGATAAAATCCAGTTTTTCCATTTTTTCTACTATGGTTCCTTCTTTGTGTGTAGAAATCTATGCCTAGCTCAAGATCACAAAGATTATTCTCCTATGTTTTATTTATTAAAATGTTTAATGTTTGTTTATTTTCAAGAGAGAGAGAGACACAACGTGAGCAGGGGAGGGGCAGAGAGAGAGAGACAGAATCCAAAGCAGGCTCCAGGCTCTGAGCTGTCAGCACAGAGCCCAACATGGGGCTCGAACTCACGAACCAAGAGATCGTGACCTGAACCGAACTTGGACCCTTAACCAACTGGTGGCCCTCCTATGTTTTCTTTTAAAAGGATTATACTTTTAGGAATTGCATTTAAGTCTATGATCCATTTCAAGTTGATTTTTGTATGTATTGTAGGGTATGAACCAAGCATTGGGGCTAGGGGTTTGGTTTTTAGGTTTTGGCTTTGTTTTTTGGATATGCATATATAATTTTTCCGACACCATTTGTTGAAAAGACTATCCTTTTCCACTGAATTTCTGTTTTACCTTATTGAAAATCAATTGTATATGGCTGGGTCTGTGTCTGGGCTCCCTATTCTGTCCTATTAGTTTATATTTGTCTATGCCAACAACATATTGTCTTGATTCTACATTTGAAATAGTAAATTATGAAATCAGGTAATCTAAGTTCTAAATTTTGTTCTTTTTCAAAGTTGTTATGGCCTTCCAAATTCCTTGGCTTTTCCACATACATTTTAGAATCAAATTATAAATTTCTACCAAAAGCCTGCTGTGATTTTGATTGAGATTATATTGAACCTATAATCAATTTGGGGAATATTGTCAGTTTAACAAGATTTGGACAACTGACAGGAACACAGTGTATATCTCCATTATTTAGGTCTTTAATTTCTCTCATCGTGGTGATTTTTTGGTGTACAAATCTTGCATATATGTTGTTAGATTTACCCCTTATAAATGCAAAAAAGCATTAAAAATATTTTGATTTAGTATGTTTTGATTTTTGGATTTAACCTTTTTCCTATCATCTTGTAATCCTCAATAATTAGTTAAAATAGCTTCTTCCAGATGCTTTAAAATTTTCTACATCTATCTTCTGTGAAAAAAGTTTTATTTGTATGTTAACAGTCTTTTACTTCTGCCTTTTGTTCTTTTCTTACTGTACTTCCTAGGACCTCTATTACAATGTTGGTAAGAATGGTGTCCTGTTATTCTCATCTGGGGTGAATTCATTCTTTCACCAATGAGTATGGTATTAGCTGTAGTTTTTTTGTATGTGAACTTTGTCTTGTCAAGGAGGTTCCCTTCTAACCTTAACTTTCTGAATATTGAAAGAAAGAAATGATACTTACTTGTATCCTTAATATAACCACAAGTACTTATTCTTGAAATGTTTGCGTCTGTCATACAACTTCTAAAATCATGGAATCAGATTGGAGACTGCCGACCTCACCTCTTCGACACTGATTTTCTCAGAGGACTGGATTCTTATGAAAGAAACCATCAAAAAACAACTTCATAATGTAGTGGGATCTAATGATGAAACAACTATCTCAAGTGGATAATTAATGTTGTTTTAGACAAATGGACATTACCAATATGTTTGCTTCAAAAATTTAAAATTTCCTATAGCACCTCTATTTTTTCTGCTTTTGCAAGCCACAGCACTAGGACACGATCAGCCTTTAAGAATCCATTAAAAATTAATGGTTTGGGGGTGCGTGGATGGCTCAGTCAGTTAAGCATCTGACTCTTGGGTTTTGGCTCAGGTCATGATCTCACAGTTCATGAGATTGAACCCTGTGTGGGGCTCTGTACTGGATTCCCTCTCTCCCTATCTTTCTCTCTCTCCCTCCCTCATTTGCGTGTGTGCTCTCACACTCTCTCTCAAAAATAAACATTTAAAAAATGTTTGAAAAAATTAACTGATTTATTCTTTTGGTTGTTTTTAAATAGTCTCTGCACCCAACATGGGACTCTAATTCATGACCCCAAGATCAAAAGTCTCATGTTCTTACTGACCTAACGAGATGTCCCTAACGGATTCTTAACTGCTTTTATGCACTCTTTCTTGTCAAATATATGGTCCATTTATATCAGATCCCTTGGAGAGTCTTGTCATTTTTTAGAATTCAGCTCACTTTGTTGTCTGGTGACCTCTACTCTCTAATGGGTTCAAGTAAAATATGATTTTTAGATTACCTGTATTTTTTCTTGTTAGGTTAGGAGCAATGTTCTATTATAACTATATCCTAGAAGAAGCACTCCAAAATGGGTATGTGTATGTTTTTCTCTTTTTAGTCACCTTTATTGAGGCATAATATACCTACAATAAATAGCATGCACTGTACTTGTGCAGTTTGGTGAGGTTTGAGAAATGTATACATTAACATCATCATACAGAATATGTCCATCACTCCAGAAGTGTTTATTGTACACTTCACTATCAATCCCTACACTTAAAAGGTAGCCCAGGAAAGCACTCACTGATCGGCTTTATATTACTACAGATGACATTTGTCCAACTAGAGTTTAATAAATAAATTAGTGAAATCACACCTTTTTGTTTGACTTCTTTTGCTCAATATAGTATTTTTAAGATTAGTTAATATTGCATGTTTCTGTATGTTCATTACTTTTTATTGCTGTATAGCACTACACTCTGTGGCTATACTGTTCACCTAATGAATGGGTTTACAGGTTTTAGCTAATATAAATAAAACTTCTATGAACATTCCTGTAACACATTGTTTTGTGCATATGTTTTTATTTCTTGGATAAATACTTTAGGGAAGAATTGACAAGGCATATGGTAAACACTTAATGAACTTTTAAGGAGGCTGCCAAACTTGAACAATGTAGCTGTAGAATTTTATAATATATGAAAGTTCCAGTTCTTTTGCATCTTTGCCAGCACTAGCTGCGGTCTTTTTTTTTTTTTTTTTAGGCTATTATAATAGTTATGTAATGCAATAACATGGTTTTATTTTGCATGTTGTTGATGACTAATGATGTTAATCTCTTCATGTCCCTTTGGCTATTTATATGTCTTATGTGAGGTACCTATCAAAACTTTTGCCCATGTTGTAGTTGTTATTGTTTGCTTTCTTGTTATTGAGTTGTAAGCATTTTTTTCTGTCCGATTTTTTTAATAGATTTTTTTTTTATTAGAGAGCGTGCACATGTGAGTGAGGGAGAGGGGCTTAGGGAGAGAGAATCTTAAGCAGGCTCCATGCTGAGTGTGGAGCCCAGCGCAGGGCTCAATCCCACAACCCTGGGATCATGAGCTGAGCAGAAATCAAGAGTTGGATCCTCAACCGACTGAACCACCCAGGCACTCCTAGATTTTATTTTTTAAAGCAGTTTTATGTTCATAACAACATAGAGCAGAAGGCAGAGATTTTACATATATCCCTTCTGCCACACATGCATAGCCTCTTGCATTATCAACATCCTCTGTAAGCATTATAAATATAAATATTTTATGTGGATATAAATAATATATTTTGAATACTATTCTTTTATCAGATATGTGTATTGTAAATATTTTCTCCTAACCTATGACCTGACCTGCCTTCTTTTTCTTTTTTTTTTTCTTTTTTTTTTTTTTTAAATTTTTTTTTTTTAATGTTTTATTTATTTCTAAGAGAGAGAGAGACAGCGTGAGCAGGGGAGGGTCAGAGAGAGAGGGAGACACAGACTCTGAAACAGGCTCCAGGCTCCGAGCTGGCAGTCAGCACAGAGCCCGACGCGGGGCTCGAACCCACGAACCGCGAGATCATGACCTGAGCGAAAGTCGGACGCTTAGCCGACTAAGCCACCCAGGCGCCCCTACCTGCCTTCTTTTTCTTAACAGTAGTTTTTAAAGAGCAAAAGTTTTAAATTTTTATGAAGTCCATTTTCTAATTTTTTCCTTAATATTTCATACATTTTGTATCTCACCCATACAAGAAGATTTTGTCCACCCTAAAATCAAAAAATGTTTTCTTGTGCTTTTTCTAGAAGAGTTATTTAGGTCATTGTTCCATTTCAACTTAATTTTTCTGTGTGATGAGAGCTAAGAGTTGGGGTTCATTTTTTTCCTCCATATGGATATCCAGTTTCACCAGCATCATTTACTGAAAAGAGTAATTTTCCTCATTGAGTTATTTAACTAGTTTATAAAAAAAAATCAATTGATTGCAAATGTGTGTCTATTTCTGAACGTTCTATTGGCTATATATCTATGCCATGCTAAAATCATCTTGATTACAATAGCTTTATATTAAATTCTTGAAGTCAGGTAGTAAGAGTGTTTCAGCTTTGTACATTTTTCGTATTGTTTTGGCTACTTGAAGTCCTTCATATTTGTCAACCTTCAAAGAGCCAGCTATTGAGTTTGTTGGGGAATAGCAGAGGAATTGGATTTCAGGACAAGTAAACCATGGTGAACCAGAAGCACGTCTGGAGAAGAGATGGGCTTACTTTTACAGAAGAAAGGAGGAGGCTGAGAGGAGTGTCTCGCTGAGTTCTCACTAGCTGGGCTGTTGCTGGACAAGGAGAAACTCTTCCTTCCCACTGCTGGGGTATGAAAAGTAAGTTTCCTGTTGGGAATTAGGTATGCTTCTTTCAATAACTGACAATTCCTGAAAGATCATCCTTCAGGGCTTCCTGATTCTTTTTGAAATGGGGTTTTCTTTTATTTATTTTCACATTTCCTCCTTTTGATTAATACCTTACCTCAAAACATTACTGCTCAAGATCAGGGGGGGTTCCTTGTTTGTTTTTGTTTTTTGTTTTTTTACTGTTTATTTTTTGATAGAGCAGGGAGGTGCGGGAGTGAGGGGGAGACAGAGAATTCAAAGTGGGCTCTGCACTGACAGCAGAGAGCCTGATGTGGGGCTCAAACTCACGAACTATGAGATCATGACCTGAGCTGAAGTCAGATGCTTAACTGACTGAGCCACCCAGGTGCCCTAAGATCAGATTTTTGATATTCAAAATATCGAAACAATGATTTTGTCCTTTTGTGCCAAAAAGGACATTTACAGGTTGTCCTGCTCCATGTCAGACGGAAAGTGCAGAGATTGCAAACCGCTGAGGCCACATTTGAGTAACAAGGAAGGGAATGAGGGTGAGATCGCAGGCATTTTCCAGCTGAGGCCAGTAGCTTATCAAGGTTGTAAGCATCAGAGATCATCTCTAAGTGCTAAGCTAACACCACCCTACTGAGTACATCACTTCTGTAGAGATTTGACAGACCACACATGCAAAGTTTAAAAATGATTATATAGCATAATAATGACCCAAGTTCGTATGTAGTTTTAAACCAGGAATAATCAGGTTGCTCCAACATACTTGAAGGCAACCAGCTAAAGAGGTATGGTTATCATTAGAGCAAGGTTAAAACAGGCATGAGAACATTTGTCTCTAACAGCATAACTGGATAGGTCTTGCGGATATAATTTGGGATCAAAGAGATATTTCTTACTGATAAGACCAAGGGATCCCTGACATCATGAATAGATTGGAGTTTCTGATAATAGATCCAACAGTCAGAGAGTTTTCCTCTTTTTGCAACAGATTGGGTCAAGAAAATAAAGAAGGATACAAGAAGCAACAGCAAGAAAAAGGCATATGGGCCTGGCTCTGTCATCCTGGGGAAGCTATCACCTTGAGCTGTTTCAATTACTGGAAATCTTTATTTTCACGCCAACAGTTGGTGTGCAGGTCCAGTCAGGGTTTGGTGTTTTCTTTAGATGCAACACATGGATCCCAGAGTCTATTCCTTGGAGTTTGGCTTTGGTCAGCAGTTCCTGAGAAGGGCCTTTCCCACAGTCTTTCTGGAGATATCGTTTCCAATAGACAAAATCTCCAGGCTGCAATTTGTGATGTTTAAGGTCTTCGCCTCCTGGGGTATGCTGCGTAAAGATTGTTCTGCTAAAACGTGTTTAAACAGGCCTTTACAATACCGTCAAAAGGGATAGACCAGAGATTTAGATGGCCAGGGTATTTGAAGGGTCTCTGCAAATTTTGCTAATTGGGTTGTAATTATGCAGTTTTTGTGCTTGGGGACTGAGGATGGTAAGCACGGTGGAAGTGTAAAACTGGCCAGCCAAACAGCACAGACCTGTTCAAGCGTTTGCTGAAGTGCAGTGAGTTCGCCCATCACTATGAAGTGCCAGGGCGGTTCCTCAGGTGGAAATAATCTCTAATTGATCAAGATCCTTTCTTGTTCTGAAATGAGGTGCCCCAAATATCAAACCTCTGTTAGGGAATTAAAAGTGCGTGGGAGCAGTAAGGATAGGTCTCCTTAAATTGCAGGTGGAGCAGGCAAGCAAATCAGATCTTTTTAGTATTTCATTAATCATAAAGATTATCATTTTTCCCCAGTATACCAATGATTCAATGTATGGATAGTAGTTGGTAATAGAAATTCAGAGTCTCTGACAAGACTGAATTATTATTTAGCTGGAGTTTTCTTTTTTTAACCAAACAACAATTAGATTTCTAATATTGGTTTTCCTTTGCTAGGGTCGATTGTTGGGCATCTCTAGTCAACTTTTCTAGATTATCATTTAGAGGAACATCTCAGGCCACGACAGGAATTTGGTTGTTGGTTCCTTTGAGAGCAGTGTTCTTTGTGGCATTCCAAAGTCAGAGCTACTGCAAAGCATATCTACTGTCATACAGGAATATGCACTTCTGCTTTTTGCTAAACTAAAGGCCAGAGTAAGATACTTTAGACTGTTGGGCTGAGGAAACCAAGGGCAGATGACTTCGAAAAGAGTTGAAATAGCAATATCCAGCATATTTACCCTTTTAATCCTTTGAAATAAAAACTGTCGGTACAAAAAGTCTTAACCAAAGGAGTTTCTGGTAAGATATCAGGCTGAGTCAGGGAGTGATCTGTCAAATAGTCCTGAGGAGCACCCTCCACAGAAGAGGGAGGGTTCATATCAGTTATGTGGGGAGCAGGTATGTGTGGTGAGGGCTTAGGAGGGAGAGGAAAATAGGAAATTGGTCAGTGGGATGTCCATGGGCAGGGAAATTCTTAAGCTTTCCCTTAGGGTTTTAAAGGCTAAATCATCCTGATCTTCTCAAATGATAGGGTCACATTTGTTGTCCTTTAATACAATAGCCTGCTAGTCTGAGAAAACCTTGTAAATGGCACTTAATTTTCAGTTTGGGCAAGTTTAAGAAGCCATGGAACCTATTTGGATTTAAATGTAGCTCTTGTTCTGAAATTAGGTGCCCCAAATAGCAAAGTTTAGTTTAAGCAAATTGCAGTTTCTCTTTGAAGACTTTGTGTCCCTTTAAGACTAAAAGCTTTAACAGGTGGATGCTGTCTTCCTGTGAAGAGGCTGGAGGAGGGGAGCAGAGAAAGCAAGTTGTCTTCAGAGTGTCAGAAAACAGAGACTCCAGGTAACACTGTATCATCTAAACTGCTTTTAAATTTGAGGAGAAGTAGGAAGGGCTTTTGGTAAATCCTTGGGCATTGCTGTCAAGTTGTAATGTTTTCTGTCCTAAATATAGGCAAAGAGATATTGGCGGTTCTTATCCCCAGGGCAGAGGTAACGAGGCCCTGAACCTTACTATCTTTTATTATTAGGGTGTGATGCCCTACAGCAGATACAATAGGGACCAATGGTTAATATCTTTAAAATTAGGTCTAGTGTTGTCAGATATGGAACAAACAAAGATGCTGAAGGGTTATTTGATCTGGTTGCCTATTTTGGTTGCTGCTATCAAATTCTAGAATTACCTCCTCCTTTCAGGAGAAAGAAATTCTAGTATGATATTTCTCTAAGAAATCTCGGCCCCAAAAGAAAAGAGGTGAAAGAAGGAAGGAGAAAAGGATGAGGATCTCTTAGAGGGCTTAAATAAGAGGGAATAGGCTTAGAGACAGGAATACATTGAGTTTTATTAGAAATCCCTGGTATTTGAACCATTTGACTACTCTGCGGCAGGGGTTCTTTAGTAACAGTGGGGTTGAGGTCTGTTCGTGTAGCCTTGCTGTCAATAAAGACAGAAAGAGATTTGTTTCCAAACTTGAGCACGTACAATGAGCTATAAATATAAATAAGTCAGAGATTCTCTGATAATCATTATGTATCATACAGCTGGGGCCACTCTACTCATACCCGGTCTCCTAAACCTGTTCCCCAGTAACAGGAGAGACCGCTGTGGTTAAGTTTGTGCTTTGTGGGTATATTGGTCAGGGTTTTCCAGAGAAACAATATCCTTCTCTATATCTCCCTGTCTGTATTTATAGAAGAGAAGGGAAGGAGACAGAAGGGGAAGGGAGAGAGGGAAAGATTTAACTTTAAGGTCCGGGTCACATGATTTTGGCAGCTAACAAGTCTGAAATCCTGGGTCTCTGTGCTCTTTGCTCTCAAGGCTTATAACTGACTGGACGAGGCTCACTCAAATTTAGGGGAGGGGGGAGGGAGTTAATCTGCATTACTCAAAGTCTACTGATTTAAATATTAATCACATCTAAAAAATACCTTTAACAAAGCAGCATCTATACCGGTGTTTGACCAAACAACTGGGCACCACAGTGTAGGCAAATTGATGTAAAAATTAACCATCACAGTGATCCTGCCACTCCTTGGCCATAGCTAATTGAGAAAAGATGGCACATTTTAAGCTTAGACTAATCCAGTTTCTCTCATGGAAATTTACTGCGGGAGCCTAAGGGACTCTTGTGGGTCTTTATTGATCCCTTGACCTAAAAAGTTATATATTGAAAGCCTTCAAAGGAGCAGTAGAATGAAGCAGACACACAGACCAGGAGGAGCAAGGGACTAAGCGTAACCAGAGACATCCAGTGAATTATCTTCTAAGGCTTGGCTGTATTTCCTGCCCTTAAATTTTGTGAGACAATAGCTTTTTTTTTTTTCCCCAGATGAATCTTTGCCTATTTATGTTACTTTGAATGAGTTTATATTCTTTAGCACCAAATTATTCCTAAGATACCATTTGCACATGCCATATTTTTTGTTCATTTGAGCGGTCAACTGTCAGAAGCTGCTAAGGAATCCATTAACAACAGACAAGGTCTATTGGATTTGGTGTCAGAATTAAATTTCTGACTTTGACAAGTCTCAGTCAAGGGGAAGGGCATTATTCCACATGGAGTAGACTGAAGAAAGCATGTGACAGAAAATAGACAACTATAGTTGTCACAGAATATAGTTGTGAATATAGACAACTCTTTCAAGATGTTTGATGAAGGGGAACAGAGAAATCGATCATTATCCACAGGGTTATGTGGAATAGAAAGATCACTTTTTTTAGGGGGTAGAAGTTTTGTTTGAAAGAGAAGCAGATACTCGGGGATATTTTTAATTAGAAAGGAAACTAGATGATGCAGAGGAGGGGGTTAATTGCAGTGGTCATACCTCCATAGAAGCAGGTCCTCTCCATAGGGAAAGAAGTGAGTATGGCCTTGCTGTCCAGCTGTGATTACTGGCGGGCTGGTAATGCAGGGACTGCATCTATTTTCTTGTTATAAAACCAAGTTCAATCACCTGAGGAAGGGAGAAGAGTGAGCAAGTTTAATAGAGATTTTTAAAAAGGTGAAATACTTCAGAGTGTAGGAAAGAAAACACTTAGGAAGATATGGCAGTGCTGTGACTGAGTAAATAAAAATGACCAAGATACCTGAAGTGATTCCTTGTGACTATATTCTGTATCCTCCAAATGGAAAGACCTGCTTCTCTTTCACATGTGTAGAATACAATAACTACAGTTGGTTGCTATTTCTGAGCACCTTATCTCTGTGTTTTCACAGTTGTACCTGGTGTCTGTGAGGTCAATAATTTACTGTTGTAGAAACTGACCAAGAGATTTCTGTTAATTTTACCAAGATCACAGTAAATGATGGGTGGGGTAAAAATTCAGATACTAATCTTCCCGATTTCATTATCGCCCACTATGCCACACTCTCTCCATGATGGATAGTCTAGTTGTTGACAACACCAAGGTATGTGGCACCTGGGGGTAGAGATGGGAGGAAAAGGGCAAGGAAGGAGAAAGTTGTTGCAGAGACTGGAAAGAAGGTAAAGCTCCACTTTTGCACAGAGAACAACCCAAAAGTATAGGCTGGTTTTGCATTCAGCCGATGAAGTGTCCGTCTCATAGGTCTGGATCTTATGTACAATCTAGATCTCGCTGGAAAGCAAAAAGTTGGTCAATACCAAATCACAATTACTGAATGCGCACAATCTGGGTTTTTGGATCCATCAGGTTGTCATATACTAACTTTCAAAATCCTTTTACCATATCCACATTTCATAAAACTAGTACGACTGTGTGAGATGTGGACATCTCTATGACCAGTTGCTATTTACTCAGTGCAACAAGAACGAAGGGCAGTTCCGTATTTCCAAAAAGCCTCATGTCCAAGTTTGTACTTCATGTGTCCCACCAGTGTAACCACAAGAGGGCAGTGGGGATCCACCCGTTGAACTGGGCAGGGGCTCTGCAGCAGTTTTGCTCTCAGACTTTTAAAACTAATTACAAAAATTGTGAATCCCCTCAGAGAATTGATAACTAAATTTAAGATATTTCAAATTGAGTATCTTTATTTATGTTGGTATCTAAAATTTTTCAAGATGAGGGCGTAATTTTTACATGACAAGATGTCATTTCTCATATATTTTAAACAGTGACATTTCAAAATTCAATGTATATCACGTTTTCTATATACCTAAAGGAATGTAAACACATCCATTTAAAAGTTAGGTGGTGGGGTATGGGGGAGGGAGGGCCCAAGGGACTGTGCTTTCTATGGGTGGCGCGCATCTACTCCTGCCCTGCCTGGCCTCACCAGTGTATTTAACTACTTTAAAAACAAAAAAACAAACAACCTTTGTTAATTCCTTAAAAAAAATTACAAGGATAATCTTTCTTTAAAAATTGGAAAGTTTGTACCTTTTCCTACTTCTTACATATAAATTCCACCTCTATCATAACATATATACTTATAGTGTTTTCTAGATCACCCTTTTAAGTTTTTCCTGCACAAATATAAATCAAAAGAGTTTATATTTAAAAAAATCAAGTGACCATAATTCTTAGCTATTACTAACCATGATAGCATGAGTATATGTTTGAGTTATGAATAACTTATGAAGGTTGACAGTTATTGAACTTAAAAAGTAAAATTATATTTGAAATGTAGATGTTGATGAGATGGATAAGGATATATTTATTTTAGAATGATACAGGATACAGCATAATTTTATTTCTTCTACTCTGACAAACATCATCACATAAATATGTCGATAGAAATGGAAAGTGTTTTGTTGGGGCAATAACATGATTCCTTAACCTCTTCCCATGTCATATGCTGACAGTCACAGAAACATCAGAAATGTTTTAATATTTAATGTTTTAGTGGCCTAGTAGTTAATGACTGGATTAGGTATTCCTAATTGGTGGTAGGAAAGAATTGAAAACTATTTGGTTTGTAAAATGCTTGTTCCTCATTCATGAGAGTCATTCACTTGCTTAAGTAGTATTTTGACTTGTCCCATGGCTTGCTTGATGCTCTGGAGGTTTTTCAAATCACGGCACTATCCCTCGGTAAGACAAGGGATGAATGAGGGATACGCATTTCATTTTGTAAACTGGGAGAAAGGGAGTTATGTGGAAGGAATGTGTAACAAAACCTAGCATTGTCTTCAACCCTGGGGATGTCTTCAGGCAGAACAATTTTAGGACATACTACAAACGAAACAAGAGAATCTGGAAATCATGGGCACAGTGAAAAGTCTTAACATAAGCTAGTTGGAAGATCCTTGTCTAACTTAAAATACAAGGCCTTTATGACCTCTAGACCTTTGAAATCAATTGAGTTGAGAACATGTGATGAACACTGAGAAGGATGCAAACCCCAAATTTCATTTTTATCTAAATAAACATCCTGTTTATTTTTATTTTTATTTTTATTTATTTCTAGGAGAGAGAGAGAGAGACAGCGTGAGCAGGGGAGGGTCAGAGAGAGAGGGAGTCACAGACTGACACAGGCTCCAGGCTCTGAGCTGGCAGTCAGCACAGAGCCCGATGCGGGGCTCGAACCCACGAACCGCAAGATCATGACCTAAGCGAAAGTCGGACGCTCAACCGACTAAGCCACCCAGGCGCCCCTCCTGTTTATTTTTTCAAGGAAGAAATTTCTTTCCCCAAATCAATGTATTTATTAGTTCATACCTTTTTTAAGTTTATTTACTTATTTTGAGAGAGTATGTGTGTGTGTGTGCACTCTGGACAGAGAAAGGCAGAGAATCTCAAGCAGGCTCCGCCCAATGTGGGGCTGAAACTATGAGATCATGACCTGAGCCAAAATCAAGAGTCAGAAGCTTAACCCACTGAGCCACCCAGGTGCCCCTATTAGCTAATACCTTCTTTTAATTCTTGTTCATATTAAAATAGATCTAATTTTGTATTCTACATTTTAACTGTTTGAAATATACTTTTTGACTTTTATTGAAATTAAAAATACACCTATGATAAAGACATAGATACTTCCAGATACCTATTATGAAAAGGAGTAGTCCTCTGTCTGCCCCACTCACCCCTCACATTGTTTACCTGCCTTTTTAGACTCTCCCACCTGATCTTATAGCTGTAACCGACATATGCCTAAATACAATGTGTATAGTGCTACTTCTCAGTCTTACAGTTTTAGGCACTCACTATTAGCTTTTCATTTTGAAAGAAGAGGATTTGATTCAGTTTTACTCCATCTGAGTCCCACAGAGTTGCCATGCTGATCTTTCCTGTATAGATAAAAGTTTAATAGAAACAATGTTCAGTTTTCATATTATGATGACCTAGTAAGCACTGTCTGCTGCTGACTCCAACAGTACATTGTGATCAATCTGCCTCATCTACACATTTTGTTTTCCTTGGAATTTTAAGTGTCTCGTTTATCACTTACATAGCTTTGTGTACTGAATTCACTTCCAAATTCTCCCTGAGTTGTATAAATCTTCAATTAATATGTTCCAACACATTAAGTACTCTTCCAATTCCATCTTTAAGAAGTCTTTTCCAAATCTACTGATCTTTCTCATTTAAGACAGGTGCACCTCGAGCTTCCTGCCCAGACATGGTCTTAGAATCTCCCTTTACCTCATTTTGGGATACTGTTTGACTTCCCTCCTGTGTTGGATGGTTCATGGATCACATATGTTCCTTCTTGGTTTATCCCTTTATTTTGGCAGAGCATATTCTCCAACAGCATTCTGTAAAAGGGTAAATATGAATTAAATTTCTGAGAGTATATTTATAAAATGTGTTTTTTCAGTCCTCCAACTCAATGGATAATAGGGAAGACAGCAAAATTCTAGGTTGAAAATCTTTCTTGCTTTTTTTTTTTTTTTTTGTAATCAGTGAGTTTAGTAGAACATGATACATTCCAATCTTTGTCCTTATTTATGACACATTTTTCTCCTACCACTTTATTCCATTGTACCAGAAACATTGTTTCCCTTATATTAATTTCCACTCCAGGGAACTGGTCCACTCACCTCTCACAAATGCATCTATGTTTTCATACTTCTTTGCCTTCTGATTGCATAATTTTCTGGGCCTTCAAACATGTCTATTAGCAAAGTCTTTCAATTCTTAGATGAGTTCCTATTTTCTTCATGACATTTTTACCATTTACTTCTTAAAAAAACAACTTTAGGGGCTCCTGGGTGTCTCAGTCGGTTAAGCATCTGACTTCGACTCAGGTCATGAACTCATGGTTCATGGGTTCCAGTCCCGCGTCGGGCTCTGTGCTGACAGCTAGTTCTGAGCCTGGAGCCTGTCTTTGGATTCTGTCTCCCTCTCTCTCTGACCCTCCCCTGCCATTCTGCCTCTCTCTCTCTCTCTCTCTCTCTTTCAGAAATAAATAAAACATTTAAAAATTTTTTTTAAAAACAACTTTATTTTTTAACATTTAATGCAAACTTACAGTAGCTTTGGGCTACCTTATATGTAAAGCATCGCCATCAATAGTTAGGGAGATAACAAAAAACAAGACTTCATCACAATGAATGTTGAGGTATGTTCCCTTTATACCTACTTTGTTGAGAGGTGTTTTTTTTTTTTTTTAATGTTTCATTTATTTCTGAGAGAGAGAGAGGGAGAGAGAAAACAGGGGAGAGTCAGAGAGAGAGGGAGACACAGAGTCCAAAGACAGGTCCCAGGTTCTGAGCTAGCTGTCAGCACAGAGCCCAACGTGTGGCTCAAACCCACTAACCGTGAGATCATGACCTGAGCCAAAGTCGGATGCTCAACTGACTGAGCTGCCTGGGCGCCCCTAGAGAGAGGTTTTTTGTTTTTTTTTTAATTGTTAATGGATGTCAAATGTTATCAAAACTTTTGTATGTATTGAGATGATCATAGAATTTTTACCCTCCTTTTTATTAATGTGGTGTATCATGTTGATTGGTTTGTGTATATTGAACTATTCTTGGATCCTTAAATAAATACCACTTAATCATGGTGCATGATCCTTTTAATGTATAGTTAAGTTCAGTTTGCTAATATTTTGTTAATATTTACATCAATGTTCATCAGGGATATTGGCTTGTAATTTTCTATTTTGTGGTATCTTTTTCTAGTTTTTGGTATTAAGGTAATGCTAGTTTCATAGAATGAGTTTGTAAACTCTCCTTCCTCTTCAATGTTTTTTTGGAATAGTTTGAGAAGAATAGGTATTAACTCATATTTAAATGTTGAGTAGAATTTACCTTTTGGTATTAATGGTATTAATCCATTTGGTCCTTGACTTTTGTCTGTTGAGAGTCTTTGATTACTGATTCAATATATTACTAGTACTTGTATGATCTTTTGTATGTCTATACTATGGTTGCAATTTATCTTTCACTTCTTAGTTAATTATTTGGGCCCTTTTTCTTTTTTTCGTGATAAGTCTGCTTGTTTATCAGTTGTATATATCTTTTAAAAGGACCATTTTAGTTTCATTCATCTTTTCTATTGTTTTTTGTCTCTGTTTCATTTATTTTTTTCTGATCTTTATTCATTCCTTCTACTACATTCTTTTTCTAGTTCCTTTAGGTGCAAGGTTAAGATTGTTTGAGATTTTTATTGTTTATTCACTTGGGCCTCTAGTACTATATACTTGCCCCTTACAACTCATTTGCTGAGTCCCATAGATTCTGGAAAGCTGTGTTTCCATTTTCATTTGTCTCAAGGTATTTATTCTTATCTCCTCTTGGATTTCTTCATTGCCACATTGGTTGTTTATAACATGTTTTTTAGCCCCCACATGTTTGTGTTTTTACAGTTTTCTTCTTATAATTGATTTCTAGTTTCATACCCTTCAAGATGCTTGATCGGATTTCAGTCTTCTTAAATTTATTGAGACTTGTTTTGTGGCCTAACATGTGGTCTGTCCTGGAGAATGCCCTGTGAGCACAGGAGAGAATGTCAATTCTGGTGGTTTGGGATGAATGTTCTGTATAGATCTCTTAAGTCCATCTGGCCTAATGTTGTCATTTAAGACCAATGTTTTCTTGCTGACATTCTGTCTGGATGATCTATCCATTGATGTAAGTGGGGTATTAAAGTCCTCTTAGTCTTGTATTACAGTCAGTTTTTCTGTTTATGTCTGTCTATATTTGCTGTATGCATTTAGTTGTCTCTATGTTGGGTGCATAGATAATCATAAATGGTATATCCCCTTGTTAGATTATTACATATGCTCTTCACTGTCTTTTATTACAGTCTTTATTTTAAAGTCTATTTTGCTGATTTAAGTATTGGTATCCTGCCTTTGTTTTTGTTTATATTTGAATGAGATAAATTTTCCATCCCTTCACTTTCAGTTTGTGTGTGTTATTAGATCTCAAATTAATCTCTTGTAGGCAACATATATGTGGGTCAGCCATCCTGTGTATTTTGATTGGAGCGTTTAGTCCTTTTACATTTAAAGTAATTTTTGATAGATATGTAGTTATTGCCATTTGTTGATTGCTTTCCTGTTTTTGTACTTCCTCTCTGTTCTTTTGTCTTCTTTTATTCTCTTTCCTTGTGATTTGGTGAGTTTCTTTGTGTTATTCTTGGACTCCTTCCTCTTTATTTTTTGTGTATCTCTTATAAATATTTGGTTTGTATATAGCAGTATGCTTTAATTTGGTGATCATTTAAGTTCAGGCACATTCTAAAAGAACTACATTTTTTTGGAATGGCCTGAGTGACTTAGTTGAGCGTGTGACTTATCGCATCATGATCTCACCGCTCATGAGTTTGAGCCCCACATTGGGCTCTGTGCTGACAGCTCAGAGCCTGGAGCCTGCTTTGGATTCTGTGTCTCCCTCTCTCTCTGCCCTTCCCTACTCATGCTCTGTATCTCTCTCTCTACTATTTAGATATAATAAATAAAAGCACTACATTTTTTACTCTCCCCCACCACATTTTATGTTTTTGATGTTATAATTTGCATCTTATTGTTTTGTGTATCACCTGACTAATTAATGTAGGTCTAGATGATTTTACTATTTTATTCTTTTAGTCTCCATAATAGTTACGAAGGTAATTGATCCATTACCTTTGCTATATGTTTATCTTTGCCAGTGAGATATTTTTTCTTTTGTAATTTTCTTCTAATTAGTACCTTTTTTTTTTCCATTTTAAAAAGTCCCTTGAACATTTCTTGTGAGATCAGTTCAGTGTTGATGAACTTCTTTAGCTTCTGCTTGTTGAAGAATATCCTTATCTCTCCTTCAATTCTGTGTGATAACTTTGTCAGGTAGAATATTCTTGGTGGCATTTTTTTTCATTTCAGTACTTTTTACACTTTTTATTTTTTTGAGAGAGCATACACACAAGCAATGGAGGGGTAGAGGGAGACGGAGAAAGAGAATCCTAAGCAGGCTCTATGCTGAGTGCAGAGCCTGATGTGTGACTCAGTCTCATGACCATGAGATCATGACTTGAGCCAAAATCAAGAACTGGACACTTAACTGAGCTACCTTAGGTGCCCCCTTTTTTCAGTGTTTTCAGGAAAACACTTTGAAACACACTGTCCGAAAGCATTTACTTCACAGTTTAAAAGCTCTATACTGTGTTTCAGAAAAGTAGAACTCAAATAAACTAAAGACCTGTAAGTTGACAAGAGGCCTTACTAACAGCTTCAAATACAGCCAGATCTATATTCTAGCAAGTATTACCTTAAATTTCGCCTTGTTACCCAGGAAATCCCCTACGATATATCATCATACTATCCATATGCTTTCAGTGAACAATTTTTGGGATCTGAAAAGTTTATGTAGATATTATAATCATATTTTTAATTTTTTAGGGTAATCATGTTCCTAATTTAAATTTTTTTAAGTATGGGGGCATCTGAGTGGCTCAGTCAGTTGAGTGTCTTGATTTCAGCTTAGGTCTTGATCTCATAGTTCTTCATCGGATTGAATCCCGCATTGGGCTCTGCACTGACAGCAAGGGAGCTGCTTGGGATTCTCTCTCGCCCCCTCTCTCTGCCCTTCCCATGCTTGCATGCATATTCTTTATCTCAAAATTAACTTAGAAAAATTTTAAGTATGAAAAGGCTTTAAAAAACCCCATAGAGTTCCTATTCCCCTCACCCCCAAAACCCACTCTTCAAAAGCAACCACTTTCAGTTATTAGATTTTGTCCTCTGTATTTACCTCTGTGTTTCTCCATACTTATTGCTTTTTCTTAATTCATCAATTTTAAGCATTTTCTATGTTTATAGAAAATAATAGTTTTTGCCTTCTTACATCATTTGTCCACCTCTTTTTTCACTATGGTGCAACCACAAGTTATAAATTCATGTAGTATTTCCATTAGTATATTCAAGTATTTCTCTTCAGTGGACCAAGTAGTGCACTTGACATTTTTGTACAACTTTGCCACACTCCCCTACCAGGAGTTGTTTCATGTTTTCATTTGCTTGTCATTCTTCAATCCTTTTTGTCTTTTCCAAATGAGTTTTTAGTTCAATCTTTCTGCAATTCCCGAGTCAATGTTCACATCCAGATTTGATACTCAAAATAAAACCAAACCAAACAAACCTTTTCTCTCCCCAGTTCACTACTTAGTTTTTCTGTTCTACCTTCTTAAAGATTTCCTAGACTTATTTTCCATGTCTCCTAGTGGTACCTTTAATTCTGCTGCCATATTTTTAGTCTTCCAGAATTCCTCATTTGTTCTCAAGATTTTAAAAAATAGAATCCAGTTATTTGGCTGTGGTTGTGATAATCTTGTTTGTTTTTTCCCTGATTCCCCCCCCTTCCCTGACACCTTTGAAGCCCAGGACAGGGCTGGGGTAGGTTAGAGGTAGGGGTTTTTTCTCATTCATGAAGGGGTGTCCCTTGACCCGTTGGTGACCCTGGGTCTCCCATTCATGTGTAGGTATGGACACTCAAAGGCTCACTGAAAACTCCGTGTGAGTAGTGGGTCTTACTGACCCACTTACTGACAAGTAGGGTGTTCGTTTGTCACTCTTGATTGGTCTCCTCTAGGAGTACTGGTCTTTTGGTTGTTTCTCTGCATGAGTATTTCAGTGGAGACCTGGGTTCTTATTGCTTCATGTGTAATGAGCCTGTGTTCAGTTGCTAGAATCACCCAGACCTTTCTTGGTACCTAGTATCTCCCCTTTCTGAGGCTTTCAGAAATGCTCCAGGGCAAACTGACTTGTTTTCCACTGGTATTTACCTTTACCTGTTTCTTTATCTGGTAAATGCATGCCCATTCCCCTAGTCACTTCTGATTTAATAGGGGATGGTTTAGGGAATGCGGATTTATTTTAGTATCATCTAAAATTGACTTTCTTTTGTTCTCATTTTTGGGCTGATTTTAAAGTGAATAAGCATTCAAAAGCTGTTTTCTTTGCCATTTTGTTCTTGGTGGTGAGATTAACCTTGTGTGAACTGATAATTCCTCCTTCAACCACTGATTTGTCCACAGCCAAACTCAAGGACATAATATCAACCCAGGAGGAAAAGAGCACTGTACTTTGGGAGTAAAAGACACATTCACATTTGCCCTGCTAATTAAGCCAGATGTCCCATGATTCTTAATAATTCAAGAAAATATTCATAGCATGCTGCACTAACAACCTCAAAAAGAATCCTTAAAATACTCATGGAAATTCTGTTCCTGGGTTCTCAGGATTTTTGAAGATGTGGAATATTTACATTCAGGAAGCTAACAGGACTATTAAGGAATAAGATGAGTGACTGAAGCCATTCACTGGAGGCATTTTTAGGTACTATCAATTTCTAAATAAAGAAGCAGGAAACATACCTCTCAGAAGTCTGGGAAGAAGTATACTCTGAAACATCAAATCACTGATGTTTCACTTACCTTTCAGTACCTCAGTTTTTAATCACCTCTAAGTGGATATAATAATAGGTACTACTGCATGGCATAATTCTGAGGAATCATTGAGTTAACATTTGTAAAGTACTTAGAACAGTGTCTAGCACATGGCAAATCCCATACAAGGTTTTTTTAAAAAGAAAACTAACAAAAATGATAAAAAGTCAAAATAAGTGAGGAGGGTGAGACATGTGGAAAACAAAATACTTGGAGACAAAATGCAATATATAAAAACATGCCCATGAAATACCTTACATTAATAGGAAGGGGAATCATGGTCTTAGCTTTGAGCTTTCTGCTACCAAGACAAAGTAGAAACATAATCAGTTATGATTCATAGAGCCCATAACTTAAAAACAAGAGCTAGAATTGTTCCTTATATGAAGAGCAGAGAGAAATATATCCCTGGCTCCTAATATTTACTGTTTCCCTGAAGGTTTTTTGCAGTTATTGAAGCAACAGGTTTTACTGGACCGTGTGTCATCATCCTTTTCAGTCGCATCATAAATAGTCCATTGAGAGCAATCTGGGGCTGCAGCAAACCTACAGAAGGTGGACCATTGCGTCCGTTACAGCCTATCTTTATGGCCTGGCTTAGCCTAGGACTGGTTTGGAGAATGTCCTTAGGAAGATAGCTTATCTTCCAGGACTCCGTTACCTAAAATTAAAAACAAAAGGCAGGGTCGGGTGCAGAACTTAGCACATGATAAACACTTAAAATCCACTTAATGAGAGAGGAGGGGCAAGATGGTGGAGAAGTAAGGAGCTCCGTACTTGCACTTGCGCCCATACCTCACACGGAAAAGATCTGAAGCCGTTGGAAACCTTACGAAACTGAGAGACTGGGAGAAAAAGGACACAGAATCCACTGAGAAAGACTTCTAACGTGAGTGCGAACTGGGGAAGATAAAATCGGCTAGGATGGGAGACTCCAGGGTTGGAGGCAGCGATCCCCCTCTGCGGGGAGTGAGAGGGGAAAAAGAGAGAGTCCTAAACAGAAAAACCTCCGCTCGGGGGAAAAACCTCCACTCGGGGCATAGAAAGACCGTACTTGCCAAATACCTGCATGTCAGGTACCCTCGCGCCAACTGGTCCCGGAGGGGCTGAGCACACAGACTGCTGCTATGTGCTGCTCCTGGCGGCTGGACTTCTAGAGTAGCGGCGCGCCTGCCGCCATTGTCCTCCCAGCGGGCTTGGGCCCCTGAAAGAGTTGTGCGTGGACACCGGGCGCCCGCGCTCCTGGCTGGCTGGAACTCTAGAGGGAAGGCAAAGAGCTAAAAACTGGGAGATTTTGCCCGTGTTGTTCCTGTCTCGGGTGACGAGACATAGAGGGACCCGGTTGTCCTCACTCCAGTGGGCTCGGGCTCAGAGAACCCTGCAGGCAAGCCCCCGCCCATGCTCGCCAGCCCGACCCAGAGAAGGAAGCAGCGATTCTGACTCCACCCCCAGAGCTCGGCAGGGGGCCTGGAATTGCCCCAGGGGTTGCCTGCGAAGCTGTGTCTAAGGCAATTTCACCCGGGCGCACGGACTGGGATTTGGAGATTGGAACTGGCCTGGGTTGAAGAGTGCAACTCACTTCGGCTGCGCCCCCAGTATGGGGAGTTTACACGCCCAAAAAAGCGAGGTGCAGCGCTTGGTTCAAGAAGGGACTGGAGCACCGTCACTCTCCTCCCCACAACCGCCGAGGCAGAGCTCCCGCCTGAGGCCTTGGATCACGCCACGCCCATCCCTGCCTGAGAGGTGCCCTCCTCCCTTTTTTTTTTTTTCTTTCTCTTTTCTTTCTTTTTTCCCCAGAACACTGACCAGGTTAACTCCGGTCACCGGCTTGCTTAAACAATCACAACTAGTCCATTCTGTAGATGTAAATTCTACACCTACCGACATTTTCATTTCTTTCTCTCGAGTGATTAGACTACATAGTCTGTCTGGATAATACCAGCATCCTTCTCTCACCTATCCAACCATAGTCTACCCTTTAGCTCTTTGAAAAAAGCTTCTTATCCCTTCTGCCTGTTCATTCTATTTCCAATTGTGTCTCATCCCGCCCTGATTTCTCTCTGTTTCTCTATGCTCCTCAACCAGCACTGCATACACACGGCTATTTAACTGTAGCTGGGAAATCCAGTTATATGCTTTAAACTGTTCTATGTCCATCGGTTTTCTTCCTTTTTCCTTTTCTTTTCTCCTTTTTGACCCTTCTATGTATTTTATACTCTATTATTCGCCCTCCCTCCTCCATCTTTTCTCTTAACTTTCTCGTTTTCCCCTCTCAGTTTGCATGTTTGTTGAAATAGTCTGTGTGTTTGTGTGCTCCTGCTCCCTGTGTGTTTGTCTGTCTGTTTTCTTTTCCAGGGCTACCTCAAGAAACAAGCTAGAGTACACAAGGTGGAGACTCCCAAATATCACTACGAATAGGAAAAAAAAATAACCAAGGTCCCAAAAAGGGAGACCAAGAGATACCATTCAAAAAACACTCTGTGAAAAGATAGGCCTTGGACAGTCAAAGAGTCTTCTTGGATACAGCAGCACTCATAGGTGCAGAGAGCATAACAGGTCTTTAAAACCAACAAGAGCCGGAAAGCTAACTAAAATGATGAAACGAAAGA